>NC_092858.1:24287029-24340228 GCF_032062135.1 Pyxicephalus adspersus
ATATATTTTATCTCCAATATGGTAATTGCCTCTCTGTATGCAAGAGCAATATTGGTGGCTGCATGGAATTTGGAAAGTCCATTGATGGTAATAACAGTGGTTCATATCCATGTCATGTGTTCCAGTGTCCAGGCACATCCATTTCTGGGATAGATTAAAGTATAGGCATTTTTTCATTTTTTCACCTATAGGAATTCTGTGTTTAGCCATAGCTACAGATTGGTGGTAGAGGTATTACAGGCTTCAGCTAAAGATGGTAATTGTGTTTTTTCATACCAAGGTAATAGAAGTTTTATATAAACATATATATTTCTAAATATGTGGTGGGTTAAAGTGTACCTAAACTCAGAAATGTCACTTTACATAAAAGGATAGACAACCTTTTTATGAAAGGTAAAAATTCAAAAAATTTTTTAAGTGCAACACTTAAAAAAAAAAAAGAGTTCAGCACCGCCCCCTGATTCTCGATCGCCAATGAATAGGAGCGCAAAGCCTCCCGGGATACCTAAATCAGGCATCCTGGGAGGCTCCTTCTGCGCATGCCTTTTCGTGGAAAAAAAAGATTTGCCAATCTCACGCATGTGAAATCTGCAATTTTTTTTTTCTAACCTACATCACCCGATCTTGCGCCTGGGTCAGGTGATGTAGGGAGAAGAACATGTAAAAGAAGGGAAGATGGCAGCGTCCAGCATGCTGACTTGTGGACAGATGCCAGGACGACGTGTGACCCGACGGAAGAGACCTTCGGATGGTTTGGACTGCCCTGCTGGATTGAACGTAAGTCTTTTTTTTTTGTTTTATTCAGTTTTGGGTTTAGTTACTCTTTAAATAACAATGGCTTTCCCTTTAACTAAACGAAGACAGTGAGAGTTTCCAGGCAGCAGAGTTCCAAAAAGTAAAATCTAATGAGATATTTAAATACCATTGATGCTGTGAGATATGATTCCCTGGCACTGAATCTGTATTTGTTTTATGTTCTTCCTTTGAAAACGAAACTGTCAACTTTCTTTCATTCTCAAAAGACTGTGCTTGATCAAAGACCAGATCTGCATTTTTGACATTGGGATATTATGAATTTCTTTTTGCAGAATAAAGGTGAATAAAAAAATAATGTAATATAGTACCTAAATTCTATACAGACGAGTGATTTTATTCCCCATACTTATGTGGAAATAAGTATGGGGAATAAAATCACTCGTATGTATGGAAGGCAAGATAAAAAAAAGAGTGCTTTTAAAGGAAACCTATCATGGGGGAACTATGAGGGCTGCCATTGCTATCTTCTATTTCTGGTGTATTTTCATTTTTTAGGTCAGCCTTTGGGTGGGACAGATGACCAAGGCTTTGCATCTATTGGGTTATTATTAGGACTAGTGGGGTTTAAGTTGTATGCATTGGATTTCCTAAAAGTGTATGGAAAGTGTATGGTAGATCAGTTGGCTTGGGGTGATAGGGGGTTGCATGGGGCCTTACAATTAAACAGTTCTAATTGGGAATGTCCAATTTAGGACATATCAGGTACATGAAAGTCAGTACCTCTGCCTTTTTCTTGTCACACTGAACATGTCTGCCTTTCTGTCGTTCCCATCCTTTTTCTTCAGCTCACCCTCATCTAAAGACTCAAAAGGTAAAAACTCCAGATGGCCAGCATCCCACATTGCATTTTGTGGTGTTGTTGTTGGTATAATGGACCTGTCAAACATCTTCCAATGGTGAAATAGAGTGTACCACCATTGTCTGTGCTGAATAATTCCATAAGTGCTTACAAACCCTGAATATCAGCCAATCTGGTTGTAATAACATGAACTCCATTCAAAATGTTTTGCTCATTTTGGATAGTGCAGAGAAAGTTTAGAACCTCTGCATGAATTATTATTACTGTCCATTTCCCAGCTGTTTAGTTGGGTATAAACTAAACCCAGCAGTAAATTGACCTAATAATCACAAAAGGTATTGGATCCACTTGAACAAACAAATAACGAATAATAAAAAATGGATAAAAATAAACAGGTCCTGGTTGAAGTAAGGTAACGAGAGATAGGGGCCAGGTGACGGAGAAAAGAGAATGAATAGGAAATGTTGTTAAGCAAAAGGAAAGAAGAGTGTGAATAAAGTGTGTGGGGAGAAAGGTAATGGGAAAGTGTGGAGAAGGGTGTCCACCAATGCTAGTTGCTAAGGTCTATAAAAACTTTTGTTACGATAGAAATACTCAAAACAATGGAGTATAAAAAGTTTTGATGCTGACCAAATGAGAAGGAATTGGTATAGGATTACAAGAGATGGGGGATACTCCAATATTGGAGACAATCTCCAATAGCTAGGTGTAACCATTCTAGGTGCCATCAGAAAATACTAGAGTTTGCTCCTCTTGCTCATAATTGAGCCTGGTGTCATAGAGAGTAAAGTTACTGAAGAGATGTTAAGGATAGATAAATGTTTTATATATTTCCCAGACTTTATAAATAATGAGGCACTTCCACCATATATGTAGCATGGTGCCATGCCGGGTCTGGTATCGCCAACGCAGGTCAGACACTGGGAGGTGTTTTTACCTGAGCCTTACACTTCAGGCATAATTTGTGTGTTAAAAAATAAATAATTGATGGTAATACAACCATGGCAAAACCTATTTTGGAGCAGACTTTCAGGGAGAGGCCAAAAAAAGTACTTGATTTGATAGATGACTGGTAGTTAGGAAACTTTGGGACCTCAATGTTTGAAGGAAAGCAGAGTTGTCAGAAACAGGTCATGGGACGGGGTCTAAACAGTAAATTTTCCTGCACACAGAAGAGCATTCCATAAATTCTGTAGGTCAGATGTAATTCTGGAAATACTACTGGAAATGTCAAGCTGTGAACACTCAATCCATGGAAAGGATCTAAGATCTACAGTATGAGAGAGAAAACCTTCAAGGGCAACTCAGCATTTCTGCTCCTGATTATGAAACAATGGACATTTTTTTAATCTTACAATCTGCACTTTTACAGGTCTTCTGCTTGTGAAACTTCTACTGAGCCTACCACTAATCTGATTGGGTTTGTTATTAGTCTGTTGCATAAATGATGGAATGTTTTTTCACAAAATCATATCACCAATTTCACAAGAAATTGACTCAGACTTTCCTATAGGCAGATGTTAGATAAATGATTTCAACACCATAACAAAAACAGGCTGCTGCAAGTGGTTTCTCTAGAAGCAAATAACATCTGGTTATTTGGGTTGTAATAATAGTTAGAACCTTTATTATAAATAGACTATAGCAGGTTGCTAATCATGTTAGGTAAAGCACTAAAGGTTCTTGTATTGTCTTTATTCTCAGGAAGTGGCAGTATAGAACAGATTCTCCAACTCAATGCCAGCCCCAAAACTTTGACATTAATAATATTATTATTATTATTAATAAACAGGATTTATATAGCGCCAACATATTACGCAGCGCTGTACATTAAATAGGGATTGCAAATGACAGACTAATACAGACTGTGATACAGGAGGAGAGAACCCTGCCCCGAAGAGCTTACAATCTAGTAGTTAAATTCTGCTAACTTGTCTTGAGTATATCAGTATATGTAATTTATATTTTGTCAAATTATGTTACAAACTAGTCCAAGTCTCTACCTCCCCTGAGGAAGCCACACAATGAAACACACCAGGACAGAGAAGACTGTGCTTACTCTGAAAATTTATTGATGACACGCCTATTTGTTAAACCTAACTTTGTCTAGTGCTACTTCTGGTGTTTAAGTTGTTACTTTGCCTATCACACAAGTAAAAAGCCATCACTACTGTTCTATTGTTTTTTAGTTTTAAAAAATTTGCTCCTTAAAAAAAACCTCAACAGATGCATAATCCTTGGTACTTATGCACAGGGATGTCAAAGAGATTTTAAAACTTGGTGGGTGATATAATATTCTGTCATTCGCCCAAATTTGCTTTGCGTGATAATTTATTAGCATTCATTAGAAGACTCACGTGCTGTGTTCTCCAGTAGGGCAAACACTCCCCCTTAGGTGTCACCTCCCCATTACAATAATGTAAATAACGCTCATTACATACAACTTTGTATATATTCCACTGTATTAGTATTACAACGTTGTATTTTATACCCACACAACTATTTTTTTGCACAATAGATTCTTTTTTTTGGGAAATATGGGTATATTCCACCAGGGTGCTCTCCAAAATAGAACATAAATAGCTCATAGAGGGCTCTATTTATAAAACGGGAAATCTGACATTACCTATAACATTGCCTCGTGGGAATCAAAAACAGACACTGAAAAACATGGAAGATTCCCATGATTAAATGTTTTAGGGAATGTCTGATTCATTGATTTATAAATAGAGACCATAGTGTAGTAACCTTTTTTAAAATCTAGCATGAAAAAGAACACAATCACACAGCAATGAAAAGCATTATTGTAAGATCAGTCTATTATTTCCATCTACTTCTAACTGGCCTGTTTTATCTATTTTACTTTTGCATGAACATGGAGCATGAGGAAATAATGAATATGAAATAATCTATTTGTATAAGACATGGCACTGATCTCTGAAGTACCAGGACACAATTCTGTAAATGTGTTATACAAAATGTTTTATGATCCTGCAATTTGCACAGAGTTGGGTGTCAAATGCCTTGGATTTAGTGAGTATTTCTGAGAATATTTGCCTAAAGTTGTACACAGATACAAGGTCAGAAGTTTAGGCTTTCTCCTGTGATTAGTAATAATATTCAGGTGGTTCCTGTCAATCAATGTCTGACATTCCAGCCTATCACCTGAACACACCCGAATCATGCACCTCTGTGCACTAATTAATGTGTCATGTCATTTCACGCTCTATTGAACACTGCAAAACAGATAAAACTGCTGATAGATGATACTGATGGATGTAATGTTACAACATATTACATTCTGAAAACAGCTTAACTGTTTTCCAAGAGCTGCTAAAAACAAGGTGACACTGCTAGCGTATATAGGAAAAATAAAGAATCCCTACATAATATGATAAATCCAATGTATACAGAATAAAGGAGTCCCGGTATCACCAAACATTCTGTTTATTTTTATTTTTTTACAAGATCAGAACCTTATTCCTTACTCTTCCCACCCTAGACTTTGGAGTTTCTGGAAAGCCTGTCTATCCAACCCATATTCATACTCAATATCGATGGCTCTATTACTGGTTTCCTTGTTTATCCATTGCATCTTGCTCAGGTTTGTGATGTTTATTAGCTGTTCTCTTTGTGAAGATTTACTGTATAAAGATCTTTTATGCATTTTATTCTTGCTGATTTTTGTATCAACTATTTAGATGTCAATAAAAACTTTATGATGGAATAAAGTTACTTTTTGGATTCTTAGGACATTGCTAGCTGACAAAAAGCCCCATCATCTTTCTGGTATAAAGCAGTGTTTCCCAACCTATTCAACAATCTCCTAGATTGTAAGCTCCTCGGGGCAGGGTCCTCGTCTCCTCCTGTGTCATGGTCTGTAGCTGTCTGTCATTTGCAACCCCTATTTAATGTACAGCGCTGCGTAATATGTTGGCGCTATATAAATCCTGTTTATAAATAATAATAATAACATGGAGGAACCCTTAAATAACTTTCAGGTCTTCAGGGAAACCCTTCTATATTTACTATGTTCACAACTCACAGCACATTATTGTGGTGGTCAATAGGAAGAGCCCCTGGTACATTGCTGGCCAGTTGGAAGAATGTCAACCAGATAGCCAAAAAGATGAAATTGCTCATTGCTCCGAGCAACCTCTAGAAGAACCCTGATGGAGAAATACTGGTATAGAGGATTAGGGTAAATGTCTTGGTTTAAACCTACCCAAAATCTAAGTACTGACAAATTTTAAATAACAAACCTAGATATTTCTCATGACAAATAAGGACCAGATTTACCAAAAATGGTGCTTATGTGCCAGTGTCCATCCAGGACAGCAAGTTTAAAATTGGCAGCACCAAGCCTCAACACATTGTGAAAACATTGTTCCTATTTTGTTTACATTTTTTATTCATTTGTAGACATTTCAGACTCTTGGTTGTTCAAGAATCATGAAATACCTACCAGCAGAAAATCATATGAGATGCATTTGTGGTTTTTTTCATCTTAAAGGATAACAATTTTTTTTATCATATTTACTGTATTATTATAGTTGTGTACATGCATTGATTACACTGGGGAACACATTTTTTGTTAAGTTAGATCACACTTGTTTTTTTCTAATTTTTGGACGGTGAATCCAGAAATGACCCAATGACAGTTTTTTGCTATCACATCCAGTTGTTACAATAGATTTTTGTCAAAAAAATACAAATTTTACATACAATAAAAAAATAATGAAATAATAACACAGGTCGACATTTTCATCAGATATAATTTTATGTGGTATGTGTAGTGTTTTTTTGCAGATTTTTAATCTGTGTTCAGTTTTTCTCTAGCACGTCTAGTTTTTGTGATGTAGCTAATTATTTGTGTGAAATTCATTATAAATAGCCTTAACATACTACAACATTTAACAACCGTTTTCTTTTTTTAAGGTTAGAGACCGCACTAACTGCGATTGATTTCATTTGTCATCATGTCTAGAAATTGCCTTAATATTCCAGACAGTTTCCATTATGTGTGTGGTTCATTCATGACGAAAGCACAATGTCGCCAAATTACCACAGAACATAAAAAGATATACAAATTTTATTTCGGCTGCCCACTTGGTGACCAGGATAAATCTTGGGCTCCACATGTCATCTGTACCAGTTGTTTCAATGAACTGCGTGACGCTAAATTGGCTAAAAGCAGCAATGCCATTTGCAATCCTGAGAACCGCGAGACCATCTAATTGACTGCTCAATTTTTGAGGTGTCAACAAAAGTGGATTCTCAGGTAAAACTAAGCACAAAATTGTATATCCCAGCCTCGATTCTGCAATTAGGCCTGTCCCCCATGATGATTCATTGCCAGTTCCGGTACCGCCATGTGATGGACTTGCTTCTGTCGAAGGTGATGAGGAATGCGCTGGAGTTGCAGCCAGTTTCAACCCCTAATCATCTGATCCTGACTTCTTGGCATATTAAGATTCAGAACCAGAGACCTTTACACAAGCAGAGCTGAATGATCTCATTTGTGATCTAAATCTCTCCAAAGACAAAGCAGAACTTCTTGCTTCAAAACCTAAACAGAAGCACTTGCTAGGAAAGGGTGTAACTGTAACTCACTACAGAAAACAAAATCCTAACTTGACAACGTTCTTCACTGGCTCACTGTGCTACTGTCATGATATAAATGCACTTTTTAACAGTTTGTCACAAGAACATGTTCCATCTGAATGGCGTATCTTCATTGATTCCTCTAAAACAGGGGTGTCAAACTCAAATACAGAGGGCAAAATTAAAAACTTAGACAAAGTAGCGGGACAAACATGAAGTTTATTGAAAAATTTTAAGAAGTTGATATAAATCTTTTCATATGGAAACAAAGAGGCTTTGCTTAACATTCAACCTGGAAAAAGCCTATAATAGAGAAATAGCACTACAATTCCCTGCGTCAATAAAACAGTCCAATGCGGGTCCATGCATCGGCAGAGAGGCCGCTGTTCAATAGACGCGAATGAGTGCGGAAAGTGTAGTAGCGGCGCTATTTCAATGCAGTGGTGGGCCAGCAGCAATTCATATTTAGAATTCCTTTGGGGAGGCCAAATTTGGCCCTCGAGCCAGAGTTTGACTTACCTGCTCTAAAAGAAGCCTGAAAGCAGTCTTACTGCATAATGGTAATTCCTAAGCAAGTTTACTCATTCCCCATTCCCTTAACCTAAAGCATTGCTATGACACCATGAAGTTACTACTTGAAGCAATCCAGTAAAAACACATCAGTAAAAACTGCTGGATGTTGTACCGTGACATTCCATCTACCCTGAAAATGTCCTTCCATGACCTTCAAATTGTGGTGGAATTGTTCAGCTTGCTAATCACTGACTGCACCAAGGTTTCCTGAAATTAGAAAGATTGCTATGCAAAAAATGCACCTTGATGCTCATATTGCAACCAAGCATTTTGTAGCTCTCCAAGAGTTTCTTGACAATTTCTGTGTAATTAGTTGTTTGTGTGTTTCCAAGAAAGTCCTTGACAATGGCTTTGAATGATACCCAAGCATTCTTTTTGACTTCTGACATTATCCTGATGAAATGTTCATCTTTTTTGAGCTGACGAATCTGTGGACCATCAAACCCACCGGCCTTTACTTTTTCAAATGACAAGCTAGGAAATGCCAAAATGAGGTACTTGAAACAGTCTCCTTCAGTAGGCAAAGCTTTAACTAACTGCTTTATCAGACCCAGTTTCATGTGCAGAGGCGGGAAAATAATATTCTATCAACAAGTGGCTCATGTAGAATGTTTGGATCACCTGGTTTTAGGGCAGATCTTGGAGGCCAATTCCTTTACAACCAATGCCTCTTACTGCTGTCCCACATGCACCAGTAACATGGATACTTGGTGTATCCGTGTTGCTGACCAAGAAGGAAGCATACCATTTTAAGGTCAACACAGATGACCAAATTGTGTTGGTGATATTGCAACAACTCAATGACTCTCTTTATGTCTGCATATTCTTCTCAAAGAGAAACTAAATGGCCAATTAGAACTGACCCAAATATATTGCCATTGTGAAAGAGGACACACTTTAAGCTCCGCTTTGAGCTATCGATGAATAGTCACTATTCAGTTTAATTATAGATTAGAATTCCTGATTCCTCCAATGCAATTTCTCTGGTTCAAAAGTAAGTTTTTCTCATGCAGTCTTGATGCTAGGAGTTCTGAAGCCTTCTTTGCTAGTCCCAAATCACGTGCCAAATCACTCATCTCATGCTGATCAAATCCCTTATGAACGAGTCCTCTTCAATTTCAAACTTTTCATCATTGTTGTCACCTAGTTCATCACCATAATCATGTTGTCCAAGAGAGGGTAGTGTAACAAAACCGGCACTGAGATTTCATCTGAATGAGCCACTGGGTGTATAGCCGATGGTAGACTAAGATACTCATGTTACATTTATTTTTCTTGTTATATCCTGAAGTTTTCACTATACAAAGTAACAGTCACTGAAATGATCTGGCTCTCGCCAAACCATAGGTATACCAAATGGCAATTTATCAGGTGTTCCATTTGGCCACATCTGTAAACCCTCAACACACTGTTTGCACACCTCATGAGGGGCCCAAGACTTATCTTGATCACCAAGTTTAACTTTGAAATATGCCAAATAGGCTTGCTCTACAATTGTGCTGATGTTCGCCCTCTGACTGGGAATGGTGAAACTGCCACAGATATAACAAAATGAATCAGCGTTTTTTAGGCACTTATGACAAGAAACAGCAGAGCCAGACATGATCTGAAAGAAAGGAAATTTGTGTGTAGGTAGAAAAATACATTTTGCTTTTTTTCACTACTTAGAGCAGCGCACAACCTCTGATCACACTGGCTTGCGTATAAATGAATAGTCTATACAAATGCACACTACAGTTAACGCATTAATATAAGCGGTAGAGAAAAAAACTGATGTGATAGAAGAAAACTAACTGCACTTTCAGAAACTGCATACCAATTTTAGTGTAAATAAGCTTAAAAATTGAAGTTAACAAAAAATTTGTTCAAAATTGTTCTCCAGTGTAATAATCCTGTAAATTGTTTTATACATTATCCTAGTTTTTGGACATCAGAAACTGAAGCTGTCCAAATAAAAGTAGACAGTTTCCAAACCAGTACTGGACTAGACTAGGCACCCTCATATACTAGGAAGACCAGGATGTACAATTTTCAGGGTAGATTTTTCAGGGGGAAGTTGAGGCACCATTAAATATTTGATAATTTTTCTATAACCCAGCAAATCCTAATTTTTTAAGTTCGGTTCTACTCAGGGGCAGACATAGGGAGGCGAAAAGCTTGCAGCTGCACGAGGGCCCTTTACATTCCTCAGCTACAAGGGGCCCCAAGTCAGTGCTGCACAGGGGCCCACTGTTGGCTACATCCACCACTGGTTCTGCAGACCCGAATTAGACTTTTATGAATAGGGAAATCCATGTAAGCACAAAGAAACTGCATGATATACAGTGCTCTGTAACTGAGTGCTAATGGGGGTCCATTTTTGTTTTTCAGTATTGAAATAGTAAACATGTCACGCTAAATGACACTCGTCTCTAGATTTAAAAACGCGAGGATTTGTAGAACAAAAGGCCAGAGCCCTCGCATCAACATAACCAAGTACATATGGTAGACTGAACCACAGACTTGCAATAAAATACTACAGAATGCATGTCATCTAATACTAGAGCACTGATTTCCTAGACTGTTTTTTATCTGTTGTTCAGTTCTCTGATAAGGTCATCTACAAATTAACAAGCTCTAAAGAAAATAAAAAGATTTAAATGAATGGCTTCTGGCAAACTGTCAAGTGATATTAACTCTGCCATTCAACACACTGTCAGTTTATGGCGCTCCAGGAAGGATACTTGAATGCCCCCTACATGATTAAAAGATTATGTAATTCAACTTTGACCTTTCAAGTAAAAGCACTCAAGAGACTGCTAACATTGTTTTATGCTGAGATTGTAATGCCTGTATGGAAAAAGAATTGGGGATACATTTTCCAGCAAAATTTGACATTGTAATGTGACCAGATCTGTGCAGACCTTTGTAGAATAATTCCTCCAAACTCCTGACCTTTGCCTTTTTTTTTGCTACTAATGGTTTGGTAATATGATTGATATCTTAAGGAGGTTTTTACTTTGAATGTTAGCACAAGATTGACTGATTTCAAAACCATTTTCAAAAAATGTTATGTATGGCTGATCTCTAAAAAAAAAAAAAAAAAAGTCCTAACTTATAACACATCTGGGGACTGCTGTGCCCCCACATGAAAGAAAAACATATGAAGATATTTTAGATGGTATTTTGGTTTTAAAGCAGAGACATCACATACATACCTACAATGTAATATACACAGACAACATTGCACATCAACACATACCATGAGCACCTAATTGTGTGCACTTACACAGATTATTACACTTGGGGTGCCTATATAACACTTTCACTGGTTCCCTATAAAAATTATAAGGATGCAGCTCAGGTATTCAACTAATTCACACATAGTTATCTGCATGCTTGTTTCAGGCGAAGCTGACATTACTGTCCGTTATTTTATAGGGTAATGGGCTGACTTAGTAACACTGGATGCTTGGTGGCCATATGTGACAAAATGAAAAACCCAAACTGAGATCTTGATGTGAAGGAACCAGAGTCTCCTAAAGCAAAGGGCAGAAATGTGAACACTTTTGTCAAGCTTAACAACCATGGTGGTGAGAATCCTGCTCACAAATTGTAATTATATGTGCAGTAGTTTCCTGTTAGTACAGACACTATAAACAGACATACACAAACAGCATTATATATATTTGACCATTTTCCATTCTTGCACAACTCACATCACAAATCACATTTGGGGCAGGGATGTTCAGGCTTATTAGGGCTCTGCCTATGAAATATGATATTAGATTTTCACTTATTTCATTAATTTCTACACAAAACTCCACTCATCTATTTTTTCTACATAAAACTCTACTCATCTATTTTTTCTACATAAAACTCTACTCATCTATTTTTTACAAATTGCAAGGAAATCCTAACTTTCTTTAGGTTACTACATTGAAATGTGCCAATCTGAAATGTGAACACACTCAAAGGGGTAATAAGCCAGCATGACAGTCATTATTGTGGTTTCATAGAATTTGTTTTTTGATAAATTTTTAGAAACAAATTAACTGAAATATTTCAATTACTACTATTCAAGAGAATTTCTATAATAAAATCCGTTATATTTCACTTTAATCACATGATTTATTTGTAACATTGTTTTAATGCGATCTCATTGAACTCCTAAAACCCAACTCCAGCTTTTGGATAAATTTTCTTTACATTCAGGCAACAAGCATTTAGCAATGGCAGCTCACATAATCTTAAGTGTTTTAGGAGATTTTTTAACTCTTCCCCTTTTCTATGTGTTCTTGCGTGCTCTAATTCTGGGTGTATTTCTTCCTACCAGTGGTCTTGGTGTAAACGGGTTTATTGGGCCTGATTTTTTAAAGTTCTCCAAGGGTGGAGAGGATACACTATTCTCAGTGAAGCTGGGTGAACCAGCAAACTTAGAATGGATCTGCTCCAGGACCAAAACATTTGCTAGAAAATTACTTTGAAGAAATCTATTCCAGGTTTGCTCGATCGCCCAGCTTCACTGAAGATAAAGTGTATCCTCTCCAGCCCTGAAGAGCATTAATAAATCGAGACCATTGGGCCTAATAAATTCATGGTCATATTTTTCTTCTGTGTTGTTTCAACCCAATACATAGCCATGCAGATCTACCTTTTTGTTTACTGGTAATTTACCAAGCAGGTAAAATGGGTCTGATTTATTAAAGCTCCCAAAGACTAGAGAAGATAGGCTAGCATAGGAGATGGGATGGAGAAATGGTTTTCTCCAAACTCATTTGCCATTAGTTGGCAAATGTTTTCAGTCCTGGACCAGATCCATTCCAGGACTGCTGGTTCACCTAGGTTCTCCCATAGACTATCTTGTAAAGTTTTAATAAACCGGGCTCAATATTCCTGTTTTGAAAACATCAAAAAAAAAATATATGGAAAAAAAGGTTTTTTTTCAAGCACCTGAAAAGTCCTAGTGGTTGCCGCCTATTACTGTTTTCCTCCACCCCCCTGACAGTTACAAATAGGTGCCTGGGAGCAGTAAACGCAGTAATAAACTACCATTCATGAAGCTCCAACTAAATAGTTTACACACTCCATTATCATCTGTCTCATGTATGTGTTACACATTATGTAAAAGCAAACATTGATAAGCTGTGAAAACAAAATAAAAACCATGAAAAATGTTTTTGGTTGTTTGCATATTTTATTTTTCTTTTTTTTTCCTCATTTCTTTTTGTTTTTTGTTTTTTTATTTCCAACTGAACACATCTGGCATATTTTACATTTTTGCAATAAAACATGGTTACAATAGCTTAAGGAATTGATATATCCAAAATATTTCACCATAATTTAAAGATGAAATGAATTTATCTTCCAGGTGTTCAATATCCTCCAATTCTAAATCTACAACTCAAGATATTGCTTACAGACTGATGAATAACTTAATATTTACGCCGACTCCGCAAATGTTTCTCTCATTTTTTTTTTTCGTTTTAAATACAAACAACAATGTAGAAGAAACTCAGTGGTAAAACTTACTAATACAAGGTGATGAACAAATAATTAATCACATCAATAAATAATGATATGTTTCTGGTGCAAAGTGCCAATACAAATTATTTTTTATTTGACTTTTTTTATCTCTTAAAATAAATGACTGCAAGTGTGTGTAAATTTTTGAGAAAATTACATTCCTGATACATGCCTCATAGCCCTACTGACACAATATGTACATCTATGACAATACAGTCACTAAATATACAAAGAAAGAACACGTGGATTGACCCCCTGGATGTGTCATTTTACCTGTGCTGGAATTCCAGACAGCCATCACTGCAGTAGCATAAAACACACAGCGTCATATTAGTCTTAGGCTTAAAATTTGGCTTTTTGGTGATGCCATCACTGCATCTTGGTAGACGACACCATTTTTCTTAACCATAGCCTAAGCAATTACATTAAAATAAAAACACATAAATCACATTTCTGTCTTCCTTGACTTCTGCTTCTTAGTGTGGTGAAGTTTTAAATTCTGGTCAAAAACTGGAATAGTTCGGCACCATGAAATATAAATACCCTTTCCGGGGGGGAAAAAAAACATCAGGGCATATGTAATTGCTGCCTTATCTCTCCTTTCATAATGATCATAAATAAAATAGGTACAGCAAGTGTGAGAGATTTATGGCAAACCATGGCTTCATATCCCTATGTTATGAAGGGTTATGGGACTTGACGTGAAAAGAGAAATAAAAACAACAGTGCAAAGCATATTTTGGTGTAAATGTTAAAAGGATTTGATAGACCCATAATCAACCTTTAAAAGCAAGCCGCGTCCTTTTTTACATTTCCAGAATATACCTGCTTTGCCAGGTTTAAAGTACAAGCACCGTTTAGCTTCACGATAAAACTAAGAAACTTTTTTTTTTGTTGTTTGTTTGTTCTTTATACAAGGTTTTACTTTTACAAAAGTATCCCTTTTAAAGTTAAAGATGTGCATCTGATGTACAAAGTATCAAACATATTTTTTTTATTATTTTTTTATATTTTTTTTGTTCACAGCTTGAAAAGAGGCTGGAAATGGGATGTAAGACGTGTGGACTAAACACCATCGCAGCTTGGACACCAAGTCTTCTTCAGAATGTCTTGTGATCGTAGTGTGTCCCATCAGCTCTTTCAGAATGAAAATTGAAATAATTTGGAGACTCCAGTTCATTGTCAGTTTGCATGGTACAAGCGTGCCTTTAGCAGCTGGTGTTCAGTTGTGAAAAAGAAACACAATGAAAAGTGGCTTTGCTGACTACAATGTACAGCTATTGCTGGGTGTAATGGAATGTACAACGTAGGAGCTCTATACAGACTTGCTTTTCCACCGGAGGTGACAACGCCTAGGAACTGCAGCGCTTGTGCTCTCAGGGTGAAAACTTGGCAATCAGCACTTCAGTCAACTTTAGTATCTGTTCTGATGTTCGTAATGCCATCTATTAAAATCTATGTTAAAAGCTACAATGCTACCAGAAGCCATGCCAGTGATCAAGGTCCTAAAAGGAGAAAAAAAAGTAACAATCAAGAACTGTTTATTCCTTTTTTTTATAAGGAATTAGAATTTTGTTGAATAAAAGACAAGGCAGATAACGAAGTGTCAAAACAAAAAATAAAAACATAAATTGGAGATCATCCACAACACCCATGACACAAAGACCAGAGCGGGAACCTGAGGGAGGAAAGACTAAGGGGATAGGAAGGTAAACAGGTTGCATACATTTTTACAAAAATAAAGCTTTTCAACAAATACAGAGCTGCATTAATTAGTGTCTTTTATATCTGCCTGCTGTTTAACTTTAATCATGTATGTATCCATCTGAAATGTAAATTGTTTCCAACAGAGATTGTTCCGTAAACGGAATGTAAAAAAACAGCAGGTATATTCTTTGAAAGTGTGCCAAATTAATGATTTAGGACATTAAAGTAGGGCTTCCAGCATTATACATTTCTGAGAGTAGACATCACAAGATGCCACTATTAGCTTTAATAAAGCACAACCGTTGTATAAATCAACGATCAGGCGGGTAATTTTTGCAAAAAGGGGCAGGTAATGTCCCTTCTGCAAAACTCCACCTACATGCCTGATTTTTCCGTGTATCTGTCCAAAAAGCTGAGCCGAGCCAGGATACCTGGCAATCCCGGCTTCCCCCGCATGTTTGCTGGAAATAAATGAACACCCCTACGCCTGTCATTCTCGGCCCAGCCAATTAAGGTGGTATTGCTCTATATTGGCTCCACCAAATAACCCCCCTCATCCAGTAACAGTGAACATACTGGTTACTGGTGCAGTCTTATTGGACACAATATTGTCTTTTTAGGGTGGCAGTTGGAATGGCTTTTCTATAATGAAAAGCCCAGATATCAAAGTATAACAAATCAGATGTATAACAAAAAATCAGAAGTATAACAAAACATCAAATAAATTGTTTATTATTTGTTAATAAAGGTATTATAATAATGGGCAACTTGTGGGGGTACAATTACCAAATAGTACAAATGTTGACACATGTTCATTATTCTAATTTCCTCTTCTGCCTAATGACATTAGTAGTGTGTGCAGCAGCAACTGGGAGTGAAATGATTATCATCCTGATAACAATGAAATTATGATGGACCATAGTGCCAGGACAAAATACAACAAAGGCTTAGCACCAAGAACTCCAATGTTAAATTTATCAAGCCAACAACAAACTTAGGGTAGCTGTAGCCCTACCAGAACCAGTGATGACGTTCACTGTGCTGGACAATTTAAAGTTTAGGCATGTACTCTATCTACTGAAGGGAGGTAGAAAATCGTGATTAGAGCACAGAAAGACTAAAAGTGGGAATTTTAATTCCCTGGGTCACTTTAACATCTCTATACACACATTATACATAGTTGCAGACTCACCTTTGATCATGTGACAGATCCATGGCTCTTATTCCCGCATCACAGCCAGGGTAAATATAGAGCTGCTTAAAATCACAAGCTTGCCAGACTTCTACAACACCATTATCTCCACCAGTCACAAGGTTCTGGCCATCGCTGCTCAGAAGGATGGCCTGGATGAAAAAGAACATAGCATTCATTCACAGACGTTTCAGTAAGATTAATTATTATGGGAGAAATTTCAGACAGCACATAACAAAAATGACGATTAACTGGCAAGGCAAACATCTCCGGCCAGGAAGAGAACGTTGGCAATAAAAAGGAACCTTGGGGCGATATTGCTTTCTAAGCTTATGAGCCATGGTTGTTTATTATACATACATGGCAACTTGACATTTCAAATCATTCTCCTAACAACACTTATTCTATATTTATATGAACTAGATGTTTATCGTCATAAAGTTTACAGCACCATATCGAATTGGAGCCTGAGATGTCTATTCTTTTTATCTTATTTTCCCATGAAAATATAGATTCAAGTTGTGCTTCAGGAACTGGCGCTAATGATCCCTAAATTAGTAAAAGAGTTTCTACTACAAGATGAGTCTGCACTGTTCCCCCACCTACCAATTACCTGCACTACCTGTATAAGCCTACCTACAGCCTACCAATGCTCAAAGGCCTCGGGCTTTTTTTATGGACATCCATTAAAATGAGACCATTGCCATGAAGAAAATTGTGCCCAGTAAAGGATTTTCCAATATTCCTTTTCTAGTGACACCTTAAAATTTTTTCCCCCTTATTTTCAGTCAGTGGGTTTGTAGAGGATACACTTTTATCAGTGAAGTTGGGTGATCCAGCAAACCTAGAATGAATATCTTCAAAGTCATTTGCTATCAAATGTTTAGAATCCTGGTCCAGATTCATTCCATGCTTGCTGGATCACCCAGCTTTATTGATGAAAGTTTATCCTCTCCAGCCTTAGAGAGATTTCATAAATCATGCCCATAATGACATTGCTCACTAGAAAAGTTAGAGAGAGTGAATCTTGGAGATACGGGCAGCAATTTACACCTGAATTTTGGTAAATCTCTGCTAAGCGTTAGACTTCTAGGTTGAGCATATTAAGTGGTAAATACAAACATTTACACCTCACTTGCGAGTTTTCAAGAATTATAGAACTCAACTTTTTAGCTTGAAGATGGTTAACCAAACAAATGGATATCATCACATACCCTGGTTGAATCATTGATCTCCATCTGGCCCAGAAGCTTGCCATTAATGCTGAAGTTGCAAAACCGCCCTCTTTCGTAATATATAATACAATGACCCTCACTGGAAACAGAAATCAGACGAGGGTACAAGCAATTCTCTGGGCCTTCCAGTGCTCTGAGTAGATCTCCAGTGATGGTATGGACCAAGCACGGACCCTCTGAAAAAAACGAAATGTAATGCTTCACATCATACTTTGACAGATAAAGAAGAAAGTGGTCACCCATATAACAAACCAGGCTTAATTTAAATTCAATGTACAAATAGGAGCTGGGTATAGAATCACATTCAGTGATTTAGCCAATGTTTCAAAATGACTGATTACTCCATCAAATTCAGGTAAACAAGACAATTTAAGGTTGGATATAAATAAATGTTAGAATAGATTAAATTATCCAACAGATAAAATAAGCAGGATTACTTTTTACAAGATTTAATCAAATCCTTTAGAAAATCAGCTTCACCTCCAGGGAACACAGTCCAATGTAAAGCCACTACTTAAACTAGTTCCAAGGCAGAGGCTAGTACCGAGGCTAGTACAGAGACTTAATAATTGTTGCAGTTGCCATTTCTGCTGTTAGTATAGAGGTCCCACAATATAGTTTAGCAATTTGTTGTGTGGCTATTGTTTCCTATGGGGAGGATGTAGCAGGATGCAGCATTGTTTTAATTTATAGGGAGGGAACCACAAGTTGTAGGCGCCCCGCTGCGTCCTCTCCATAGTAAAACAATAGCCGCACAGCAGACTCATAAACAGCATGGGACAGATTTTCATGATCGTAAATGATTTTCCCACGTAACAAAAATTTAGCATTAACATTATTCCAGCCCTTGGTTAAATACATATTTTGAAAGGCTGGGCACCAGCAAATAGGAAAAAAATATGTGTAAGGAAACAAAAGCTATTACAGTAAATTAAGTGCAAAACAACTTAAAAAAACTAAAATATAATAATAAAATATAAGCATAATACATATTATTCTATGACCTAAAAAGAGTTATGCCTCTCTCCACATTTCTAAAAATCAATTATCTTTAAATAAGGAGTTGACATCTGCTAGGTCTGATCACAACATCCTTCCATATTCTAAGTTTCGATGAGCTTAATACGTGGCTAAGGGCAGCACATATGTTAAGATACAAACGTCAATACAAACACAGTAGCTACTGACACACTGCAAAAAAAGAGCTAAATTATTCAAAGCAAATTGTAGGATATTCAGACAAGGTCAGCGGGCTGTGAGAGAGGATGTCGCGCACATATTTACTACAAGATTCTCCGCGGCACTCCTCCATTGTCTCTGAAAGCGAGAACACAGATGTAAAGAAAATGCACTGTTTCTGGGTGATCGCCTCTTTTGTTCTTTCAATGAAATGTGGATTATTCACTCCTGGATGAACGTAAATGAAAGTAATTTGGCATTTCAAAAAAAGTCACTGAGAGGTCTGTAATATTGTGAAGAGTACATCTCAGATAATCATTGTTTTCCTGAAGAGCACAATATTAAAGCTCATTCTATGTGGCTCGTCTCTCTGATGTGCTTTTAACATAAAGCTACTTTAGTTTTACTGTAAACAATCAATAAGTCCGGCAGTTACCTGCTACTAGAATATTTATTGCCTGATAACAAGGGCTACAAGTGTCATTACAATGCGAGGAATGATCATTAAATGCTTTATCCTTCCTTTACACATATTTGGAAGTGTTTTCTTTTTTTAAGATTCTGAATGACTTTGTTGATTATCTCCTACGTTTATTGCATGTAATAGTGAGTTAATGCATCTAATACTGTGCACCATCAGAGCTAGTGAATTGTTATTTATGAGTTGTATAGATTGGTGCCAAGTCCTAAACGGTCAAATGTTTACATAGTAAAAGTGGTGAAGACGAGAAGAGAGGGGAAAGAATGAAGAAAGAAGAAAAAAGAAGGCTTTTTATGGGGCACTATTTTTTTTTAAACTGATAAAAGTTATTTTTATTAGTTGTAAAGTTTAGTATACACAATATAACACACATATGTTATATTGTGTATACTAAACATTACAACTAATAAAACTAACTTTTATCAGCTGTATAAATCCTGTTAATAATAATAAAAAATAATAATAATATTAATAATAATATTAATAAGTATATAGTGTTTAGGGACTGTTCATAATCCTCCTCATGAGTCTGCAACATGCATATGATGGATGCTGGGAAGACCCTTCTCTCACTATACTAGAATATTCAGCTTTACATGTTAGGTGATCTTCACATGTCTACCTTTTCAGAAGTATTTTGCTGGGTTAGGGAATTGCTATTATTCTCAGCATTATCAATCAGAATAAAAAGAGTCTTAGACGAAGCTTTCAACCTGCTGGATTTCTTGTAATGTCCATGGCACCAAGGTTTTTTACTTTTTGTACTTAGGTAGATTCAATGTTCATACGTACACACACCTGATTACCTAAAGCTCTGAAGAAGAAATACTATCATGGGAGAACTGGGGTGATCCAGTAAACCTGGAATGAATTTCAAAAAATTATTTGTTATTAGCTGGCAAATATTTTTAATCCTGGATAGATCAATTCCAAATTTACTGAATTACCCATCATAGTCTATCTTCTCTGGTCTTGGAGATCAAGCACATTGGGTTCTCAACATTCAAGGACTTTAGTGAAGCCTCCTAATTTTCCTAAGGAATACCAATATGGCCAAGTAACCAAGAGCTATGTCTAAACTAAAGGAGCTCTGGAAGTCAATCACAAACTACTGTGACGAAAATGTATATTCAAAAATAATATTCAGAATGGGGGAGGAAAATTGACCAATTCAGATGAGTAAGAAATAAACGCCTACAAAATAAAACTGAACAAATGATAATTCAGTTTATTTATAGGAAGCAATGTTTAAAAAAGTCAGGCCTGACTCTCCTTCTGAATTTAATGCTTCTTCATAAGTTAAAAGTGTACACGGCAGTGGAGCATCTCCCATGTAAGAGTCATATCACTTTGCTAGAACATGAGACTCCGGCTTTGCACAAATTACACAGATGAAGTCACTGATTAATATTTATCTAATAAAATATCAGTTTTGTAAGACTGACACTTTAATTTTCTTAATTTTAAATAGATATCTCTGCTATGTTTTATAAACAGACTTACTTCCAAATGTATGAGTTATAAAAATATGTTCTAAAATTCACAAAAAAAAAAAGAAAAAAATGAAACAAGACAGCAGAAGAGCTAACACAAATGGTGGCAGCTGATAAAGCTAAAGTTTCAAATAGATTTGTGTCCAAAATGGGATTTATCCATGTCAGATAACCAGGGAAATGGAATAAATAATAGCCTGATTATAAAAAAGGAAACCTACTCAATTAGAATGAGCAGGCTTGTAACATATCTATTGAGGTTGCATGGTAAGGTAGACACTAACAGGCGTGTCCCGCTATACGGGAGGTGGATCCTGATCAAAGCCAAAGGCAGCTTAGGTATGAAGTGCAATCTACAGATTTTCTGAAGCCCTTCTGACATCTGTCCTCTTATTTAGAAAAACATGTTAAATGAAACCAAATATACTAAAGCCTTCTCAAGAGAAAATCCAATCAAAGGATCTTAGAGTGTTCACTCGTGTCAGACAGGGACAAAATAGCTTGTAAGCTAATCATCTGGGAAAATTCATGTAAATCCACCGCCTGTTTAAAACACTGAACAAGTTCTAAGGAGGGAGGAACATTCATCAAAATCTGTTTCCTCCATTTGGGCTATATGATAAAATAGATGCACCAATAACAAAGGCTGATTTGATGCAATATATGGGAAGATGCGCTACCACTAAACTTGTGAATATCAGATATTATTTTATGAAGCCTGTTACAAGCCTAGGCTATCCGTATTTATGTCAAACTATCAGCACATACAGGAACACAGGAAACTGAACTGATATACAATTAACTTTTCTTGGGATAAAAGCTGAATCTCACCATCTTCTGCTTCTTGTCCTCTATTGACCAGAGAAGTTTCTATCATATTTGAGGACCAAAAGATGTAAAGTTCAAGTTTTTTGAACAGTTTTTTATGGTTTATTTAATTATGAACTTAGGAAGGCTTTAAAATTAAGGGGCAATTGTCACATGATGGACTTCTGTAAACTTGGAGCATCAGAGAGACAAGCTAGCAACTGCTCCCAACTTACCTACCCCACATATACAATAAAGCGGAACTTTCACTTTCAAAGGGTTCTGTTGCCAAAAGGGACAGGCATTATCTTGTCTGCAAAAGGCATTTTGACCTGCCTGATCACTTTCTAATCTGTCAAAAAATTCGGAAAGGATACCTGGAGCATCCCAGTATCCCCTTGTGGCTGCCGGGACCAAATGAACTCTAGAATGTTTGCGAAGAATCTACGACATTTCAGCCCAGGCAATCAAGTAGGCTGAACAGTAAAAGCAGAAAGACAAGAAAGAAGATGGCGACGCCCATGACAGAACAGGAACAGGCGAGTACAAAAAAAATATTGCGATCAGGCAGGTAAGTTTATTTTATTGCAGTTGGGACATTGCCTGTCCCTTCTACAATAAAAGACCTGTCTGGCTGCAGTTTTTTAATTTTTAGGTTTATTTCCACTTTAGGGTTATTGGATCTTACAGCCAACTCCTCCAAAATCTTACCATCTCTCTTAAAGAACAACTGTCATTTGACAGTAAACACAACACTGAAAGAAGGGGAGAGTAGGGAAGTTAGGCACAATTCTATTGTTTTACACTCATGTCAAACCTGGGGTGTTGCCTAAACTGGTTTACCTAAAACTCTCGAAAACTCTCTACTTATTAACATGGTAGTATTAGTAGATTAAGTGGAGAAGGAGTTGGGAGACTTACCTTCGGCATCTTACAACCCAAAATCTTTTCTGTTACACTATACAAAGCAGTTAAACTAATCAGTACAATAGCAAGGACTTCATTGGTATGTAAAGTGATGCTTCGCAGAAGCCAACCAACGTATCTACAAAGTTATATCATTTTGATGTTCACATGGTTCCAATACTTTTACAAAATCTTTCTATACAATGCTGAATAAAAATGGTGCACTATTAACAAACCTTTAGCTCCACTGATGACGAGACCCAGTTCAGCACATACTGATACGCAGACAACTTCATGATCATGGCCAGTCAGAACGGCCCGAGGAGCTGGGTAATCACCTGAAATATTAAAGGTAAAAAATGTAAAACTGTCAAAGGGTACAAATAGTCAGAATAATAACATACAAACAACAACAAAATTGTCATGAAAAATACACGGTTTTCATATTTACTATTTACAGGCAGAAAAATAATAAATATATGGCAGTAAACATTCAGGATGCTAGCTATGAAGGAAGCAAAAGGCAGAAGTTTAATCAGATTCAGTAATGCATTCTTTGCTTTGGCTAAATGTCGACTAGTGATTTTAGCTAAACATGTTCCCCCCAAAGAAATATAACTAGAACTCACTTTTTTGGAAAATGCATTTTTTTCGATATTTCAGCCCGCATGTGTTTTAAAAAACGCACATTCATGACTGGGTAATATTATATGTATGTTCTATTGCCTGTATTTACAGTACAGAATTAGTAAAAAAAGGCCATTGTAAACATAATCTTGGAGAAAAGACAATGGCTGAAGCGTAAAGGACAACAACAAACGTTTCATCCTTCCAAGGGACAGATGCCAAGCACTGCAACAATCATTCAAAATTCAGCAACGCATACTGTCACATCCTAAATGATAGATGTAGCACAAGGATAAAGGCTAAGAAACAAAAAAGACTTCAGGTGAAGAGAATCTACAGGGAATTGAAACCTCATTGCTGCAAGCTTAACCAATTTAGCAAAAATGTTGCCATCTAAATTTCCAGGAGGGTCAGACAGGGACAGTAAAAATGGTATTATCTACTAAACAAGAGAATGTACTTTACTAAAATTTCTTGAAATGTTATATATATTATATATGGATATATTATTATATTATAATTTGTGTGTATATATATATATATATATATATATATAGTATAATTACAGCTGTGGGTGAGCCGTACACAGAGGATTCTCCCTGCTAGATGCAGGGCCCTTAAATGGCTCTACTCAACAGGTGTGTAATAATCTCACATTAAACATACAAAAAAAAAATCCATCTTCCACATAGCAACAGAGTAACCAATCGAAGCAACAACATAACTGAAACACTGTCAACCACAAAAAATATACTATAAGGGTAAGCCTAATAGTGGAACAAAGCTTAATTTCCTATGTTTTTTTTTTTGGTTGTTTGTAGTAGTGTTGCAATGTGTTTTGTTCAGGTGATGCATGCGGCAAACAGTAGCGGTTTGCTACCCTCTTCCATAGACTTGTGGGCAAAGAAAGAATATATGCAATTGTATGTTTGGATATGTCCCATAATCTTTGAAAAACCAACAAGAGTGCAAAAAGGAGAGTTTGTGTATCTATCACATGTGATCTATCATTATGAACCTCAAAATCCATCCATTTTTGATTTTTTTTTTAGCAGATTGGTTATGCAAATTACAAACCCTATAGTTTGCCAATCCTATATCTTTTGAATAGTTTTATATGTATAACCAAAGCACAGGCTGAATCAGTACATAAATAACATATGTATACTGGCAATAATTCAGCACAAGTGTTCACATACCTTATATCACTTCCCTCGAGAATCAAGCAGCATTGCCTACAACCTGGATGAGAACAACCTTTATCTCTCAAGCAACAGTTTGGCCTGAAAGCATGAATATTGAAATACAGTGGAGAAAGAATATGCCAATATATTTTATAATAGCGAGAATTTGGGCATGGAGCCTTATAAGATACTGAGAGGTAAACACAATCCTTTTGGGCATAGAGAGCCTTTGTCTCTGTCTCTCCTTATTTTTTTCTTTTTATTGTTTATAACAAATGGCATCTCATTTTGAAGGAAACCCTCTGGGTATCCCCTAGTTCTGAATGTCTAAACTATCTCCTCCAGTCTTAGTGACCGGTTCTTCTCATTGCTCACAAAATATTCCACTCCCATCTACTGACTACAAACTACGGATTTAAATATATAGAAGAGAGGGAGCTTTTGTATAGGAGCAGCTGGTTTCTGACAGCCAATTTGCAATATGAATCACTATATATAATCACTATATAAACCATCTGATTGCTTGTAAAAAACTAGTATTGAGGAAAGGAAATATTTCCAAAGCTATATACATATTTGATTGGATTGATCAAAATTGTTTAGTTCCTTGTGGGATGACAGAGCTCCACTGTCGTCCTGCCACAGCTGAAATACATCTTCAATGCAGTGCCACCATACAAAAACAATGTTTATGGAACATTATAAACTCAGAGAGATTTAGTCAGCTGGAACGGGGACTTCACAATGCACTTTCTGCCACATATTTTACTAGGGACAGGATTGGTAAAGAGAATACTCTTTATGAATGGAGGAAGTGCTTAAAAATTAAAAGGTAAAGTAACGATTACCTGAAACAGGTAGGATCCATCGTACCCTCCTTTCAGATCTAACAGTTTATGAACGTCTGTGCCCTGTTCTGACTTGGACAATTAGGAAACTTTGTTAGGTGACAATTCTTGTTGGCCATCTATGGATTCCAATTATTTACATAGTGCCCCTAACATACAAAGAACGATTACCGTGAATTTGATATTTGCATTGATTGCTACATTTCTGGGCAAATGTTTGCTACCACTTGTGGCAATACTAGTGACATGGGGCATGCCAAGCATGTACATTTTGATATAATGTTGTTGCTCTAGAAATATTATACAGAAGTAAATGACTTTTCAACTGTTTAACCATTTATTTGACCAAATTTTGTTGAATAACTGTTTTGTGTATAAGAACATGTTCCACTTACAACAAACTGTGGTGGTGGTGATGAAGGACTCCAATTGCATTTGCTGAGGCATGAACTAATCTAAGCCCAAATTAATTTTACCCAACATGGCACCCACTGAACATTGTTTAATTTGCTGGCATTGCAATACTAATGTACTGTATTTGCTTAATGGTGAGGTAACCTTCACATCTTTTCATTGTTCCCTGATGAACTAAACCAGGGGTCGGCAAACTTTCATGGCCAATAGGCCATTTCAGGCCAGGTCGGCCAGGGGGCGTTAGACCAGAATAAACTACCGGCTAGGCCGTATTTGGCCTAAAGGCCGGAGTCTGCCGACCCCTGAACTAAAAAATATTGTTCAGTCTATCCAAATTAAACAAATGTATTGATATGGAAAAAGTTTTGTTGATAGTTTGTTTTACATAATGCTTTATATTGCAATCTGTCAAAAATCCGCTGTTTTATATCCAACAGATTTTGCTACTCTTGTCTTTTTTATTGATAGTGAGGAGTCAATTGATGAGAGTGCAACACAATATAAGTATTTTAAAATAACAGTCTCTAAGACTATGGTACAAAAATTCAGAGGTAGGGTTATGCAAGAAATTTCTAAAAAATGAGTTGTCATTTGTTATGAACAATATAGATAAACAAAATAGGAAAAGAGAGACAAAGATGCACTAAGCCTAACAAGTTTGCTACTACCTCTGAGTATCGGAGCTTTAGTGCACAGATTATTATTGTAATCAAAATTCATTGTCATATTCTTTCTGAAGTGTATTTCAATAACCCTAAATACATAATAATCCCATTAAAGGCCCTATATTGGTCATGTCTGAAATTTAAAAAAAATGCACGGTTATTGCAGATTTTGTTCCCTTTCACAAATAATGCATAGTTCTAGGGATGGCAATTTCAGAAAAACTGCTTTTGAATGTGTCTCGATTTTAAAGTTTAGTTTAATTTAAGTAAAATTCCAATATAACATGGGTTTAAAATGATCAGTGTAAGAGGTAATCTTACTAGAGTGTGTCAAAGAATATTATTATACAGTATTTATATAGCGCTGACATATTACACAGCACTTTAGCATGCCTATCTCCCAAATTTCTGTATTTAGGTTTTATAAGGTGTAGAATATTGCTTAGATGCTGTGTTGGGATTTGATTAGGGTATATGCCTCCTTTGGGGAGATTTCCCTCTATTCCCGTCTTGGCGACACTTTGCAGCAGATATTGGATGTTAGTGGAACAGGAAGTGAGAGTACATGAGCGGATCAGCGTATGTCAGCTACCTCTGCATACCCCAGGGCTGCTGAGACAGGATAAACTGAAGTTATGTCATGCTGGCTCAGCCAATCTTAAAGGCCAAAGATGGGAAGCTCAGAAGAGTAGAAGAAGATGGCGGCAACCACAAAGGAACAGAGAGGAATTGTGGCCAGGCAGGTAAGGGTATTTTATTCCAGAAAAGACATACCCTGTTCCTTCAGCAATAAAGGACCTGTCTGATCACAATATTTTAAACTAAAGCTTTAGTTCTGCTTTAAATACTACTGGTAGAAGTGTGTGTAATCTATGTTAATATATTTCTCCATAATACACTGCACAGTAGAAATCAGGCTGGAAATGGCAATGTCAATACAGTACTACTGCATGGCACATGCCAACGTATTTCAGGCACTTTGGTGGGATGGGGTCAATATAAAGGGGCTTAAAGAACGGAAGAGAGCAACACATGAATATCCAAGACACTGACAGGCTAGGCAGAATGAATTTGGACACCTGTACACTGGGACCCAAGTGTCACCCATGTCTGGCAGAGGGCTTCCCTGGAGCCATTAATCAGATCTGCAGGAGATAATAGAGCACTGACTGGTCTGCTGGTTGCCATGGTGATAATACTGCTGTTGAGTAATGGCTACAGAATTTGTTGATTGATCTGGTTGTCATGGTGATATAGGAAAAGCTGTATCAAATTTCAGGAAGCACAGAATAAGTAGTATTATAAAATAAGTGAAAACATGTATAGGCCTTCATTTTACCATCAGCAGCCAAAATTAAAGAATGTAAACCCATAAAATATTCAACAAAAATGTTTATAGACTATAAAATCTACTTCAATAATGGCAGCAGGGTTACAAATGATGATCTAGCTGTAGAGGCAGGGCTATGCATCGAAACCAATTAGTGAAAAACCAATAGGTATCACACATTCACTAAATTACTATCAGCACTACTTTTTACAGCATTGGATAGAATACTCATTTAAAGCTAAAATTCGAAAAAGACCCAAATTATTGTACCTAAGTTATTGAATTATTAGATTTATTTAAAATGCAAGCATTGAATGTACCTACATTTTACTTGATATCTGCTCTATAAAATCATGTGTATAGCAAAGTTTTGACTGGGAGACAGAGGCAGATTGCCTGACAACAATATGGAAGCGGTACAGAAAGATGTTTAGGGTGAACCTGTTTATAAATGAGGATCTTCCAGTAGTTAATGATTATCTCTAACATTGTCGAAATCCAGAAGACCTCTCTACTTCCACTTTCCACACATTCCCCTGGAGAGTCAAAGACCATCACTTATGTGGACTTAAATGTCAATGTTTATTGATCCTGGCATCACTTATTGAGACAACCTAAAGTTCAATATTCTGTTAGAAAACAATTTATCTTCATAAAGCGCCTTACGCGATCACAGTGTGTCCATCTGAAAAAAAGCCGATCTCTGTAGAACAAGAAAACCATTTCTACAGCCACAAAGCATTGCAACTGGGCTATTTATTTGTAAGCATCATACCTTAAATCAAAATAATTAATCATACGCCTAATAAGAGCAATGTATTGCCAATGAAGGAATAAGGGAATGTCCGCAGTACAGGTTAATGATTTTCCCAATGATTACTAGGTGACACATATTTAAATTTATGTGCAATTTTGTCTCAGTGATCGATTTATTTCATAGTGAAGGAACATTTACTATCTCCTCCATCACAATTGTGTTAGTTATTAAATGCTTTTATTTTCTATAGATTATTCTCACTGTATGGACAGTATAATTTGCTAATATATGCTGGTTTATAATTACATTGTATTTTAATTGTCTTTAAATTTCTATATATTATTCTCACTGTATGCACAGTATAATTTGCTGATATATGCTGGCTTAAAACATTTTTAATTGCACGTAATTGTCTTTTAATTTCTCTAAATTTTTTTCTCAATATATGGATATATTTAATATAGATGTATACCTAAAAAGGCTCATAATTGTATTGTACTTTAACAATTACAATGTGTTTTAATATTTGCAATGTATGTATTTGATAATACTATACCTACTTTCCTGTTACTACTATTATCCATCCACAGAACCCATGTTTACACTTTTAGTATTCCCACATAATGCTTGCAGTATTTTTGCTTTTATACAAAAACCTTTTCTTATATTATAGTGGGTCCTCTCATACAATTATCATCTAAGAGGACATACATTTGGTATGTATGAATATTTGGATGGGTTTGAGACATCAATTTAATAAAGTATTTGGCATTCAGGTGTGTGATCTGTTCTGGAGTTTCTTTTTGTTTCTATTTCTTGATTTTATTATATGTTGTGATGTGGTATTAAAATAGAAAAAAAAATCTGTTACATGTCAGTCTTTCCCATAAATATGAACACCGAGATTCACAATAAACATACCTAACCACACAAAAAGTGAGAAAGACAATTAACAAATGTGTAAGGCTGTAAACAGCTGGTGGAACTGAATATATTGGAAGTCACATTTGTGAAAACACATTTAAAAAAATAAAGGGCAGTCATTAGCAGCTGATTCCAGATTAAAAAGCCGAAATGAAGCAGTAATGGAAATAATGAATGACATTGCAGCCCACCAACTTAATATAAGTGTTACTTCGGTGCTGCATAACTGTAACCCAGGCTTAAGAGTTATGGAAATAATGTAAGAGCAGAGGTGGACAAAAGGAGGTGCAAACAGTGCCACTGTACAAGGGCCCTGACTCTCCTTAGCCAACAGGAGCAGAGGACCCCAAATCAGTTCTGCACAGGGGCCCGCTGTTGGCCATGTCCACCCCTGTGTCAGAGATATTGTTAGACACAGATTGGTGACTATTTCCAGTTCAAAATACACATTTATGTTTAGTATAACAATACTGTGTTATGTTACTTTAATAAATTTGGCGCATCATTAAATTAACTCAGAACACAGAGTTTTGTTAATAGCAAACAATATGATTAAAATCTTCAGTTACGTTCATCACTACACTAAATTATCTCAGGCAAGCTCATTCAGGTATGATGATTTATGTGCCCTATCATTTATATGTGCATTTTAAACAACCTTGGATAAAAATGTTTTGAACACAACTTGTATAAAACTACCTGTCATTTACTAATTGGATGCACTGAAGCCAAAAATGGATAATTAGTTGTCTCAGTTGTTTTAGAAGAAAAAAAAAAAAGAAATAGAAAAATCCTTTTAAAAATATCACGTCTAACACCTAGCCCAGTCAATTATAATAACCTATCAGATTTTTCACATACTCCATATTCTATCTCTAATCTGAACCTCTGGATGACAGCTTCTGAAATGCAATCCTTTACAAAGTGTATCATCAGTGTATCTTTTTCATGCTCAGCCTAATAATGTTAACTAATTGGATTTAACCTAGATTGTGCAACTCGCTATCATTTATTTTTATCTAACAAGCTTCTTTTTGCATGAAGAATTGTTGTTTAATGCAACAAGAAGTGAATTGTCTACTATAACTATATACACCCACTTCTTGTTTCTCCGTCTGTATATTTTTAATGCTTCTGTGCTTTAATCCTCAGCTATAAGTAAGGTGTACATATGGAGGGAGCTGGGACCACTATACAAGGCAGTATAAAGTGTAGAGACCATACACAAGGTGCAGGAACCCATCACAACAGTTTTAGCTGTTTGCCATTAGTAATGTTATAGGCTACATTGTTGTTTTTTACATTTATCCTAGTAGTAGTTGTCATTTATGTATAGCACACACCTCTCTGTCTAATCATCATAAATCCAGATATTAAAGAGAAAGGTATAGAAAATACATTGCATTTGCCTAATATGCAGTCATTGTTCAAAACGTTCTTTGTCCTATATTCTATGGGTACATTTTCAGAGATACTAAATATCCATAATGTACAGATTCATGCACACCCATTGACAAATCTAGGGACAACATGTTTCTTTTTTGTGGTAAGCGAATAAAAATTCAAGCTCCAAATGCCCTGTAAGAGGAAATCATAGTGCTAACTACTGTATAGTGCTAACTAACATAAGAGGAAGAATATACTGGACTTTGAAAAGATATTCACTCACTTTTTGTTGAGTCTAAAGGTCAGAAAAAGTGAAGGGAAACTTCCCTAATGGAATGCATATGGCAACAACGAAGAAATTATAGTGATTTTTTTCTCCCCCACTCTATTCAAAATGCTATTGTATAGCATGCCTTTATGTCATACACATACATAAATCTGACTTTGTAAGACTACCAGAACACTAGTCAGCATGTTGAATATAAAAATGGTCAGGTGATTCCTATGTTTCTCTTAAGGATAGGTAAAAAGACAATACTTTTGGACAGTTGGTCCTACATGTACTATGTAGGGGAAGCTCGTAACCAATGACTGATTGTTTAGGGATTTGAATATTCCTAATAAATGACAAGAAGAAAATGTATATGTGTATGTAGCTTGTTTAAAAAATAATGCAGAGGTTAAACAGCTACAAACCTGGCTGTTCTTACCAAACAATATTTTTAATCTATTTTTTTTTAACATGTCTTTTTATATTTAATAAACTTCATACATACAGACATACATTAAAAACACAATAGAAAAAAAGACACAGAATAAGTGGTAATAAATATAAAAATATAAGATAACCTATGGGAACGTATGATGAAATAGGCACAAAACCAGAAATAATAAAAAAGAAGAAGGAAAATTAAACATGCATCCTGGAAATGTGGAGTTTCTTGGTTGTAGCCTAAAAAGCCATTTTTAAAATCTAGTCAAATCTGACATGTTATAGTGGTAAGACAACACAATAGATTAGGGGTCTCTAAACTAAGGGCAGCCTGCTGAATCTAATTTACCAAGACCACTAGTCTGGCCCAATAACACTGTCATGTTGTCAATGCTGCCCAGCCCCTGATTGATCCAACAGGCCAGTAATGTAAAAATTGCAGCATATTAAAGGCTGGTATTTTTACACTGAATGCCTTGCCAGCCTACCAGAAAACCCCTAACAACTTTGAGATGAGTTGATACAAGAAAGAATAGGGGAGTGCGGAAAAGAACTTGGGATGCGCTACCGTTTACAGCAATATGCATGGGGAGGGCATAGAAAAAGGAAACAGGGACATGAAGGAGTGTACATAAGGAGGGCTTGGGGTGTACTATGAATTTCTAACAAGGGCACATAGAGTGTGACCAAAGGTACCACAGCACCTTTTATTGGATTGCATACAATTAGGTGCATGCTAGATGTAATCAGTAAAAGTATAGTTTAAATTTTGTATATTTTATACTATTTTTTATCTTACAAAGAGGCCCCTGCATTACATTTTAGAAGCATTTACAGAACCCTCAATTCGACCAAAACATTATACATTATATCCCAAAATTTGAATAAATATGTGCAATATAGTCACTGACAAAAATAAAGAAACAATAACATGAACATAGGTGATTGTGATGTCTATTAAAATTGCTATTGCCTGTAGTACAAGGAATTGAAGATACTAACAGCCACAACATGAAAAGAAAATATGTGTGCACACTTTATTCAGTTTCAGTAAATTAACAAGGGTGATAATGTAACTTGAAGACCAACCTGCAAGGAAAGAACCTACAGGATATTGTTTTGAAACTGATTGAACACTTTTTTACTGAATGGATAGCTAGATGGATAAAAAAAGGTTTGAAACAATGAACATCTGCAAGAGACTGTACATATAACTTACTGTTATTTGGATTGTCTCCAATGATATGGTGTCTCCCGCTCCAGTACCACAATAGCAGTGTGGCATCACGAGATCCTGACACGATATAGCAATCACCGCCAATGTAGGACTCGGACCTCGCCAAACAAGTGACTACATCCCAGTGTCCAAACACGATCTGTGTAAGCTTTCCTAAGAACAGAAAATAATGGCAATTGCTAAGTGCTATGCTGACAATGAAAGGTTAGGCAATGCCTATGGGTTATATATCACATCCAGTGTAAAATAAAATAAGCAACCAACAGGAGTACCCATGGAGGGTTTTGTTATCTTGTTCTTGCATTATTAACAAATAGGACAGCTACGTGAACTGGTAAATCTGCATGGCAGAAGTCCTAACACAAAACAAATAGGGAAGCTTTAGACAATCAGAAGTATTAACATAGTACTATTTCAATCTACTACTATCATGGCTACTATAAATACCAAGTGTATTCCTCTATTACAATGCTCTAAAAATGCTATAATATTTTTGTATTTTGACAGATATTATACTTTGATTTCCATAAGTACCTGTTTCTGTTGAGTATACCCTGAAGCTTTTGTCCCAGAAGCCACAGATAAGGATATAGCGGTTATCAGCAGTGACTACAAAGCAGTGTGCATTGATCTGGATGCTTTGATCGACAAGATCAGTGATCTGACGCTTGTTCACTCCAGAGTTATTGGCTAAAAGAAAAAATAAAATCAAAAACTATTTTACAATGCATTAAATAGACACCATTGTGGGAACATTTCTCCTCCTAACAGAAATTAGCTGGGAACTTTCCAGTTTTAACAACTGAGTAACAATTTAAAGCAGGTCTTTCATTAATATCTGAGGGTCTGCTTTCACTGCCAGAGCCCACTACGAGATCCCAAATCCCCTATTATTAGCTGGTATAACATCCACCTGTATCACTCAACTTGTTGTTTAGTGATTAAATACTTAACGATTCAGTAAAGACTAAGAACTCAATCACATGTGCACTGTGTTAATGCAAAGGATTATTATGACTTAAGGCATGTTACGATAAGACAGCTTGTTCATTTTGAACAAACTGGAAACTCATCATAGTGTACAAAAACAGACCAAGCCCTTGTTACAAATGCAGTGTACACATAACATGTAGGTTATGGTGATCTGCAGTATGCTTTGCATGCTTCTGTAATTCAAAATGAATGTTGCAGCAATTGCATTATGGTGTGCACATTACTGTGTACCAAAGCACCACATATGTGCTGCATTTTACTGCAAAACAAAGACATGAGTGGATCCTAAGACATTAAATATAGTTTGAAATGAGAAAAAACATCAGTAAGTCAAAGACATTCTCCAGCAATTATTCAGACATTTGCTTTCATTCTTAATTTTGTATTTTAAGATATTGCAAGATACAATGATCAAAACTTACATTATACCGAACAATATAAGCCAAATCATAAGCCAACACCTATAATAAATCTAAAGGTATTGCTAAACAAAAATAGATTGGAATAACAGAAATAGCAGAAACTAGTACATACCAATTAAAGAGTCCATCTCAATAGGAAGATGGTGAGCTTGGTCCAGTGAGTAACCAGGTGCTCCTCTCAGGCCTGAAGACAGAATGAATAAAAAGCATTATAGGTATAAAGCGTATAGTCAGCTATTTAGGTATGGGCACACAAGATTACTCAATATAAATAAGTCTAATGTATGACCTCATTTAATCCCCTGGCCTCCTTTAATCTCCTCTCAAGGAACCCCTGGTAAAATTATTATATCCACAGATCACAGTACATTAGTGAGAAATGATTCTTACATTGCTGGCCATTGGGAAGGATGCCACCTTTACAGCCAGCCAAAAACCATTAGTATCAATTAAATTGACATGAGAGTGACAAACTACTTTTTCATTGCTCAAGGATCCTGTAGCAACCTCTGGAGAAACCCTAGGGTTCCACAAGGTTTTCTGTCTGGATAAGGACACTGGCTGAAAAAACTTCAGATTGATATAGCAGGTCAGACAGATCACATATGTGAAATTTAACTAGGTGTTTAGCTGTGTACATATACTTACTTTTTAAAATAAAAGATTGTACCAATGTACTAGTACCTCAAAGAAGTGCACTTTTACAGATAGAACAGTTAGCTAGGTAACATTTAAACATACCACAAGCAATTATATATCTGGAGTGGGAATTTGATTTATTATCTGAGAGGGGGCAGAAAAATGAACTGTAGGAAATTGCATTTATCTTTAAGTTACAGTCACCTATCATATGTGCTTGAAGGATCATATAATGTGGTGTGAGTTGCAAAAGCACACATTTACAAATGTTAATGAATCAGTGCTACTGAAATTATTCCTTCTGCGCTCTGTCTTTTATAGCATTCTATAGTTTTTTTTCTGCCTTCAGGAAGAGTAAGAATAACCGACAAGGGCTGCGTCGTACTGTATTCTAGTCCTGAGTGTTTGTCTCATGGGAGGGCTGGATGCCAGACACCCACTGTGTGATCAGAGACCATGGAGCTCACTCTAAAGAAACAGAACTCTGACCCAAAGGAACTACAATTCCCTGAGTATTAGTGTGAACAACAGGAGATAAGCTACCACAAAATGGCAATGTGTGCATGCTAAGTCACACAACACGCTTGAGACCACACATATGTTAGTTGGGTATGGAATGATATAAACATACTATACATACTAACATACATACACACTATGACTATGCATAAAATTCTTTTTAGTACAGCAAAAACAAAATACGGACATAACTGTTTGCTTAATTGTAAGAATTTTCTTGTATTTTCCACAGATTTCACACTGGGATGGTCTTTGCGTTGGTGTGTGATGTCAGCTATTTCTCACGTTTTTCATTCTAAAATTGCAGCTAGTTTAGTAATCACTAAACCATGTCATGTGACTGGTAATGAAGAATTACTTTGTGGATCAAATCGGCAGATCTCAACATTTTTTTTTAATGAGGGAGTAAAAAGATATTTGCAGAGATCAAAGTATAGTGATTTGGGGAAGTGCAGGATACAAAGTGGGGGTTACAAAAGGGGGGTTTAAAGTGAAGGATTCCTCTAAACTGCTAGAATAGGAGGAAAATCAAGACATACCAACAGTGTTGTGCCACCTATTCACTGCAAACAGTCGGCTGCATGTGACAGTCACCACTGCAGGGATGGTGAGGTGGGGGAGGGTGTTTGCTGCAACATGGGTGACTGGCGAGTTAGATGGAAATTTCAGCACCATAATGACATCCTGCTGCATCTGATCCTTAAACATGAGGGGACTCTGTGGAAGGAAACACTAGAGGGAAGAGAAACAAAGAAAACCACTGTAAGGATTGTGCTGTAAAGGAATCAGTTTTAAAATATCTGCTCATATCACATTCGAAGTAAAGAAATTAGATTTGTGGTGTAATAGGTAAATATAAAAACCCAATATACTACATTAGACTACATGTACATATATATCCTAAATCAAAATCTTAAGACAAGAATCTGTCAAAACCCAAATGATCTACCCCATGCTAAAATCATGCACAGATTAATTAAAGTGAATGTCAGGGAGAAATAAAAAAGTGAATGCAGGTTATCCCAACAATTTTCCCAATTTGTTGAAGATAGAGCCGCAGTTGCTGACCCCTCTCTCAGAAAATGCTAGTTGGCTATAAGCCTTAATTATCCAATAGATTTAGTGTTTTCTGATTACCTGACCTGGAACAAATAAGCAAGTCAGCATTTATTCTGACTTTAGAATCTGCATGTTTGTTCCAGATAAGTATTGGAGCCAGGAACAGCACAGCAAGGACAATTTTCACAAGATGTCAGCAAATGTAGGCCCTCAACCCTAAACAGATCCCCAACATAACTGTTGGGTTAGGATATGGACATTTTAGTACTTATATACTTTTTAAGCAGTAAAAAAAGCTTTAAAACCTCAGTGACCCTTCAAAGCTGCAGGCACAAGGTCCCTGAACCATAAAAAAATGTCATTCAGCAAATTCTTTATGATTTAGTACCAGGATGTTGTTTGCTGGCCAGCTTTTTTCTGCCTGTTTTTATAAAACTCTGCATAATATACAAAAACTATTAGAGAGAGGAAAAAATATCTATTACCTAAAGTTAAATATTTCATTCTCAATTATATACCACTGACATATTGTGTATATACAGAGTACGCAGAATCATTCATTCTTTGCCTCCAGGAAGCTTAAATGTGAATCCTGAACATTGCTTACAAAAACAAATATATGATCAATAGTCAAATTTGTGAATCGTGAAATAACCAAAAGCAATTTGGGAGCTCCTACAGGAAACATATGTAGACATAAAAGTGAATGTAGAAAGTCAATAACATAGTCTCCAGGCAAGAAATGAATCCAGGACCCCAGCAGAGTAGGGAAAAAGGGCAAAGTAACTACAGTAATAAATGTATCAACCTGTATGTTTCTATATATCTGGTGGCATGTAGTATGTGCATATTGTGTACTAGGAAACACATTAACAATTTTATTTATAATGTTCGCACTATTTTGTTTAACAGTCAAAAATATTTGCACACTTAACTTGGGACACATTTATTGTGTGAAAATTCATACTCCATTTTCAAGTATGTAAAAATAAAAAGAAATATGTACATATATATGTGTGTATATATACACACACATACATACATACATACACACACACACACATATATATATATATATATATATATATATATATGTGTCCTCACAAATACACTTTAAATTTTGCCGACAGATCACATTTTTGTGCTGAAAGAAAAGACGAATTTCCCAACAAGCCATTATATCTCACCAGGTGCATGGCTGAGCTTCTAGGCGGATGTGGCTCAATAAGCAACTGAGATGGCGTCTGTCCAAAATTCTGTATCTGTGCCTCCATGGCCTGCAGGGAGAGAGGAGTGATTGTCATAATCAATATGCATCAAAGAGATAGGTCAACACACTCCTTGACAATGCAAGCACATCCCAAGTCAGCCATGAAAGAAGTCCAGAAAATTCACCGGTGCTTTCTCTGGGGCTGCAGACTCAGCCAAGTGTTAGTATTGTTGTAGACAAGCTTTGCTTTCTCTCAAGCATGCTTCACTTAACCAAATAACCATTTTACCAGAGGATCTGGGTTATATGTAAAGTTAACCTGTGGTGACATGCAGCTAAAGACCGCAGAAATCTCTCCAAACTCTCACAAAACACACGTGTGCAGGTTAATTGGAATATTAATACGTGCCCACACCATTATCTTGCAGATACCTTCACAAAATCCCCAGTAAGAAGGAAAGTATAGGGGTTTCTTATAAAATACGCTTCAGGAAACTTTAGGAATGAAAAAAAAAAACAGTTGTATTTAATCACACAAAAGAATAAAGGAGTGTAGTAATTGTTCTTTACAAAGCTGAACTAAGACATTTAGTACGACAAGCTGCAGGGCAATTCATACCCAAGGGTCCAATTACATTCATGATATACAGTGTTAAAGCAGACCTTGTGCTCCAACCATGGTCTTTTTTTTCATCCTTCCCTTTGCTGAAACACCCTAAATTACCAATAGGGAGGTGTTTCAGTTAGTTTCTGCTATATACCCACCTTCTTACCAGCTTCCAGATTGCAGTCAATGACATCACTATATCCTGATGTCAAGATTCCAAAGAATGCAGAGCACTCCAAATCTAATAAAAATTTGCTGGAGTGTCCTTTCATGGAGATTTTGATTCTATATTTCTCAGATCTCATAGAAAGAAGGATAATGTCACCCTGGCTCAGACAACAGGGGAGGATGGGGGGAACATTAATAAAAAAGTTTACCTTGCTTTTAGAGTGCAAATTCCACTTTAATAAGAGTATTAACACTAAAAGCCCACATCTTAGATTGAAAGCTCTTTTGGGCAGCATCCTCTCATCATTTTTGGGACCTATTTATTGTAGAGCAATAAGTAATATGATGCCAATTTGGAACCCAGTTTATTAATAATTAAAGCATATGAAATAATATGTTATTGTTCCATTTACACAACCAAAATGATCTGGGAACATTCCATTTGCATTTAATTTTTTTGTTGCAATCTGCAGTAATCGGACTCGATTCCCCTATTCTACTATAGACATGCACTTGATTGATCAGTTTCCTCACAATGGTGCATGCAGCTGCTCCCAAAAACAGTGACATTATCGTACTTTTCTGACTCCCTGATCTCATCGTTCCCCTGTGAGAAGAGTGAGATGTTTAAAAAAACAGAAAATAATCTCTAATCCTATTTATATATCAAAACACACTTTCTTGCAACTTTACATGAATCAACCTTCATAAAGATGGTGTTGTGTTTATATTATCATGATAGACTATCATGAGAGAACCTGGGTGATCTGGCGCAGAAGTAAAAACATTCATTTATGATACATGAATATAGAATTTTAGGAACTCCATTCATGGTTTTCTGAACCACCCAGGATCATCCATGATAGTCTATTGTCTCTAGTCTTGAGGAGCTTTAATAAATCATGCCCTAAGTGTCTATTGGAGCTCTCAATTATTTTTTTTATTACTAATAACAACATATGTCTTTTTATGCAATGAAATATATGTTTGCAAAACTAAGTAATCCCAACAACGGCCCTGATTTATTAAAGTTCTCCAAGGCTGGAGAGAATACACTTTCACCAGTGAAGCTGGGTGATCCAGCAAACTAGTAATGTATCTGGTCCAGTTTGAAAACATTTGCTAACAAATAAGTAATGACTTTTAGGAAATCCATTACAGGTTTTCTGTATAACCCAGCTTCACTGATGAAAGTGTATTCTCTCAAGCCTTGGAGAACTTTAGTAAATCAGGGCCAACAATGTAACTCAAAATGCAGATTCAGGCATATTTCCCACAAGTGAATTATAAAATATTCCCTAATTATACTAAAGTGAAACTAAAGTTCCACTTTAAATATGTGTGATCAGTTGGCACTGTATTTAAAAGGGACAGGCTTGCTGCAAAAACATACATTTTAGTTTCCTGACTTATTTTCAAATATCCATGAAACGTGACAAGTAAAGTGAGTGTATCTGAACAAGAGTTTATTACTAAACCATTCAGTATAGATTGGGAATTTTTTTCATAAAACCGTTTTTTGCCTTTTTTATCCTTTGTTTCATGCAGCCAGCTTATACATACACATACTCCATCAATGGCTGCATGGCATTCAGCAGATCAGTTGACAACCAAGAACCATGCCATTGCAATTTGTGTCAGCTCGGTAACTTTTGGTGTCTATTGGCTCAGAATACGTTGGGTGATGATAATGAAAGGGCATAGATGGGGAATATGGGATAGGGTATTTTCACCCTATGACAGAAAATGACTAAACATGGACTTTCATGGCAGGATCACCAGACATAATTTTAGTGAAGTTGCAGTTTTATAACTATTGAAAATCATTTTTGAAATACCAGAAAGCTTATAAGACTGTAGTGATTGGGTTTATAAAGCTAAGTCAATTTCAAGACAAGAAACCCAAAACAGATCCAATGACTGGAAAATGTGAAGACAGTATTCTCATGTAAACCAGTTCTACCAGACACGAGCCAACAGTAAAATGAGGAGTGCAACCTAATGGGCTGGAACTGCATTCTTTACAAATAGACACAATAGATATGCCCGGAGGAAATGTGACGGGATTATGATGTCCCTTTTGTGGTAAAGACAATTCCAAATAATATCTAATACTCCACATAATTGATGTTTACATATTAGAAAGAGATACAGGCTTTGTATCCAGAGTGTTCTGTCATGTTTCACCACAGGAGCAGACAGTCATTGTAAAGTTCATTATAAATTACAGCTTTACAACAGCAATATGAGTTAAGCTGTCATAATGTTCTCAGCCAGAGATCCCATGCTGTCAAAGAGTGTCAATTTTTAATCTGACACAAGGAAGAATATTATCTGTTCTTCTGACCTTCTGATATTTTAATGCTATAATTGCTGTGCTTAGTGGAGCAGCCATGATTTCACCTGTCAAGAAAGAATGAATCAATAGCCTCGAGCTCCTCTTCAGGGTCTAGCATTGGCTCTGGTGTATGTCTTTCATTAAATAAAAAGCTAATGCACACTACACACCTGTATGAGACGTTTCATTGACTCAAAAAACTTGTGTGAGAAAATATGCTTTAAATATATATATCGCTGCATGATTTGTCCATCCTTAAAAAGATACAAGGCAATAAAGGAGTACGTAATAAATATGAAGGTGTCCATTACAAGGATTCCATTACGACCTGATTGTACATGTCAATGGGCTGTCATTTCCCTAGTGTTAACCTTTGTAGCTGTGAACTCCAAGTGCACTTCACCCTTTCACCTATGACTCACCTGTGATGAACGCTATTCACTGCAAGATATCCAAGGGTGAAACACTGTAATTTGAAAACCTGAATTGCGCGAGTTTCCCATCCAAGTACTAACCAGATCTGACCATGCTTAGCTTGGTGTATTCAGAGTAGGTTGGTCCTTGGCTAATTGCATGAGTTTTAGTACCAACAGGACTGCATCTTCGTATCCTACAGAATTAAGGAACTTTACCTACAAATTAGCTGATTAATAGTCACTGGCTAGTTATTTAGGGGTCCATGGGCTTGCTGGGGTGGCAATATTGGGTCTTACGTTGATGGCTTTGGTTCTTGTAAGAACTGATTCTTTCCCCCCTAAAAGTCAATGGGATTGCAAACGCTGCCTGATGTAGCAGGTAAAATACGAAAATATGCCAATGAACTCCAAATGATCTTAGAAGCATCTAAAACTGGTGATTAATGCAAGTGCAATGCACAAGCTGCAATTGACCATTGACGCAAGCCCAATAATCATATCAAGCTCAGTCTGTAATCAAAGGCATATTCTGACATACCGTGTTAATTAATATTTACATTATGCCCAATGTTCTCTACAAAAGTTCTGATTTTCCACAACACATAAGGAAATGTTTATACTATCCGTGTTAGGAGCGTACAACCGGACTAAATCATTTTCTTAAGCTTGGGTGGCATCATATCCATATTGCTGAAAAATCTGTCAGTATCTGTAGATATAGAATAATAGCCTGAAACTGCAGCAACACATGGATTGTAATCCACATTAAAGAAGTGGTACTCACAGGCTCTGTAAACCAATTGCAAACAAATGTAATTAATTATAGTTTCACAAAGGTGCTGCCCACTATTATTGAGACATATTAGAAAATGAATATGTACAAAAATAATGACATTACATGCCATGCTTTCCAAAGTATAGGAGTTTGAAAAAATGCATATACATATATATATATATATATATATCAGCACCTGCACATCATGAGTGCCTTCTATAATCTAGAAATATAACAAGCACACAGCCTGGCAATGTATAAATGATTGCATGCTTTACATACGGCAGATGGCAGATATCTGGGGGAATGGAGGCTGCAGAGAGCGTCTTCTACATCTGAGCACAACTCATCTAGCAGCTGTTGCACTTTTTGACTCATATTAGCATAGCTTACTTTTAGGCAGGATCAAGACTTGCATGACTCTTTTATATTTACATGTAACCCTATTTACTGACATATACACTAGAAGTCTGATTTACTAAAGCAGTTGAGGATATTCACAATTAATTGTGCAAGGATTCATCTAAATTATTCAATCTAGTGAAGAGCAAATCCCTGTTTAAGAAAAACTTTTTACATATTTTACTGATTGCAACCTTAAATCTCAACTCAGTAAGCAATTGAATAAGTAAGTAATTCAAATATAATTATTACTTGTTAGTAAGTTATATTTTTATCATATGCATCTCATTGCAAGGATTGTTTGATGTGCCATCATTTTTTTATCTTCTGTTTACTATCTGTTTTATTCACCCACAAATCCCATCCACTGTGTGTCTTCAGACTCTCTATCCCCCATGGAAGATACTGAATAAATATAAATATGGAAAATAAAATGAGTTTTTCAATAAAAAAATGTGCTGACAACAGAGGGTGAAAGTGTCATAATACAAGTGCATGAATATTTCAAATCAAAGCAGGGACTGTGTACATAATAGGCGTTTATGCGATGTAAAGGTATAGAAGGCAATTGTTTTAAGATTTTGAAAATTGCATATATCTAGATGCCTCAGAACACTGTAAACGTGTAAGGATCTCAAGCGTTTTGGTAAAAGAATTGCGATGCTCATAAATAGAATATTTTGGTTCTCTTTAAAGGCTAGATTCACAAATATAAAATAAAAATGAATCTGGTATCAGGCAGATCTGTGCTGTCTTTATAACAGTATAAAACAACTTTGTATCTTCAGTAATATACATTGCACAACCTTCAAGAAGTGGTCTCAACCTTCCTGCCCATTTTTCTCCATATTATTTGCCTTGCCAATGGTAGGTCCACTTGTCTGTAGCTTACACACTCAGGGATCAATTACTACCAGGGGTGCTTTATATTAGGGTCAGTTTTATTTTTTACGATCTATATTTTTTGCATTAATATTTGAACATCAATCATTTAAAATCATGCTATTTTACAGAACTCTACAGAATAGATAAAAATGAAGGCTAGATACATGCTTAGAAGTGTTCATAGGACAACTATTGCATCAGCATCATAAATAACTCACATAACAGAGGACCATTTTTCATTTTGTTATTCTCTACATAGGTACAAAGGCAGGATAATGTCCAATAAAATGTTTTAAAAGCCACACTCCATAGGAAAACTCTCTAAGGGTAAATGGGGGAAACCAACGTTCGAATCCCAGCCAGGTCACTATCTGCATGGAGTTTGCAGGTTCTCCCTGTGTCTGCGTGAGTTTCCTCCCACTTCCCAAAAACATGCAGTTAGGTTAATTGGCTTCCCCTAAAATTGACCTTAGACTATATTAATGACATATGACTATAGTAGGGACCTTAGATTGTGAGCTCCTTTGAGGGACAGTTAGTTACATGACTATGGACTTTGTACATTGCTGCGTAATATGATGGCGCTATATAAATACTGTATAATATTAATTACTACAGAAAAGTCCAGTGTCAGTAATGCCTCAATGACAAATTACATTGTAGCCCCAACCTAATAAAAAAGATTTGTCAGGGTACGAATTTGAACATTACTGAGGTATACAGTACTCGAGAATTCCTTACATTTTACTGCACTGCTTACTTTAAATCAGGATAACTTCTTTATAGTAAGAAACATTTTTTTAATTGGTAAGTTGACAGGGTGAGAATCCAAGTGAGCAGTTCTTCTGTATAACTGCTGTGAACAGTCTGATAATCTCAGGCAAAAGACACTGTTTTGGATGTGTTTTAAGTTCATCCATTGGCAGAACACTAATCATGTCCATGTTATGCCGTCATGGATAATGACTACTCATGTATGGTATGTTATATTTCATTTTTATACAACCTTTTATATACAAGGATGAGAATTATTTTCATCTCATTCTTCTATCAGACACTTACCTCTCTTAATACAGGATCTGTAATGCTATCCAAGTTCACTGAACCTTCGTATGTCAAATAATGAAAAACATTCAGGGCACGCACTGCTTCTGGACCACGTTGCTTGTATCCAAATATCAGATCTATCCACTGATGTAGCTGACAAGATACAAATTCACTCTCCAGAGCCTAAAAGACAAATATGACAATGAACATAAATGAACAAGGTATCAACTAGTCATGCAACTTGGATACCAATGTCAAATTTTAATGTTCAGGCAATTTCATAATCCTTTCCTAGATTTATACCAGCGGTCGTCAAATTTAATTTTTTCCTTCCTGGGTCTGTGTATCTACATACAGTTTGGGGAAATAGTGTGGATAAATACAGACTTTGGGCCAAAGGTATTGTATCTTATCCCTGGGTCTAAACAGTTCTTTATATGCCTGCTAGATTTGGAAAGATGCATGGTCTGTTTTTCGTTTAGTCTTCCTAAATCCTATCTGATGTAGGTCTTTACAATGATGTAAGTAGCAGGTACATAGTGGCTGAATCCAGTTCGGAGGTTTCTGTTCAATGAAAGCACTTATGCAGCCAAATACGTCTCTGCAACATCCCTGCATGGTTCATATTTAAAAACAGCTTCAGGGTCCATCAGAAACAGAAATCATGGGTTTCTGCCCAAAGGAATTGGACAAGGAATTTAGTACTTCATGGACCTTAGTACACATTGAGCAATATGGTGACATATCTTTCTCTGTGTTGCCTGCTCGCTCGAGTTGCTTAGTAGGGGATACAATCATAACAAGACCCAGGTTGTTTCTTTGCGAGATTCTTGGCTTTCTATATATATATATATATATATATATATATATATATATATATATATATATATATATATGATAATTGTCTGATAACTGACGTACCAATGTGTATTTATAGAACATTACGTTATAAAAAAAAAAATTGTTACAAAGAAAAGAAAAGTCACACTGGGTAAAAAAAACTACATTCACAACACTAATCTTTCCTCCATTAAATGATACAGATTTTGTAGCCTCCATTTACAATAAAATAGATGTTGATGTCAGCAAGAAGATGTGCTTTTAATGCATTCAAGATTTTTTAGCCTTTATCTTTTGCAGTTTTAAAGATTCATGTGAGCTGGAGAAGAAAGCACTGGTTTTATCTAATTATGCACATTAGGTGGCAGAGGTCTAGGTGGCTAGAGGGGATTGTGTTTCATAGTGTTTTTCTCCATTTCAGCTATTTCAGATATTTTCCTTTAATGTTTAGTAGATGATACCCACATCTTGCAAAAAACTGCCAGACATGCTAAAGAATAACGGTAATACCGTTTTTATAAGGGGTCTGGTGTCATACTGTTGTTCCCAAGCAAGATGCTCATAGGTTTACAGTTCGAACATAATCAGTCCACTACAGCTCATCAATGGTGAGCTCTGGCTGCCATTGTTCCCAATTCTGCTCTCTCCCGGCCTGGAGTTTTGGCCTTCCTGCTGTTGCATTTTTTTAGAATACATAAAATAAAAACAGAATAGGTAGAAGGGGATATATTTGAAAATGACATCCTGTATGTGTTGACTTCAGGACCTAAAGGGGAAGACAGACTCTAAAAGACATAGGAGGTATACATGACAGCATATTTTCTATTTGGGGCAATAAGTCATCCGGCATTCTCTCACTAACTGCGCTGTGGATACAATCCTTACCCTTTCCCTCCACACACCATTCAAAAACACAGCATAATATGTAATGCACAAAGGTACACATATGAATTATAAGTCACCCAGGTCTGACCTTTATTCACATTTAAATTCTGATAATTCTAAAAGTAACATGGCTCAACCCTGCCCTTCCCAGTGGGCCAATAATTCCTTATTCCCCTCCAGCATCATGTGATTTACATTTACACTTTGTGAACACGGAAATTATTATACAAATACCAAGAATGAAAGCCTGCTAAACTCAGTCAGGTCACTCTCTAAAACATCCTACTCCCGAGTATTAGAAGAAATCTCTGGGTTAGAAAAGCTTGCTTCCCGCTCATGATCTGTGTCTCCAAACCTTCTCTCTGTTCCAGTCATGCATTCTCCATCAGGAGCTCTGACATTTCCACACGTCAGAAGCTCATGTCCCCTCTGTGTAATGTGGATTCTTTCACTGACCCCTACATCACTACAGAATCCTGTAGTAATTACCGGGTCAGAGAATCTACCTATGAACTATGTTTGATTAAATCTTCCAACTTAGTTCATAAACACGACAAAATTTATTTTGAGTTTCGGTAATTTGTATTGTTTTTTGTACCGCTCATTCTTTTTTTTTATTTATCACTGTAGGTGTATAAAAGGGAGGAATACTTGCTTTTTTAACTATAAAGAAATGAATGCCTGGATATTCTGGAAACTCGAATACCTATCAGAGGGTGTGGATCATGACTCTTTTGTGTAAAAGATAACATTATCTTCCATCGCAATTGTGATGTATGGAATAGAAAACCAAATTTTAGTGTGTAATCAAACCAATCACTCTTTTAGGATATTAGCTTTTTTTTCCTTTAATGGAAAATGTCAATTTGTTTCATAATATAAAACTAACTGCACTAAATTCCTGAGTGAATAATGAATGTTTAGAGGAGATGCCTTCACTCAATAAGCACTGCGAGTAAAATACCATGGACAAGAGCCGGTGTTTCACTTCCACATATTTCATTATTATGTCACGAGTGATAGTTCCTCTTCTTATTTAGCATCTATTAAATAGTGTTGTCTAGAACAATAAAAGTACATATCCCTTTAATTTTGCCCATACATAATTGTAATGAACTGGGCTAGTTTGTCTTTGTGTGTGTTCTATTTTTGGCTATCAGCATCAATTCAGGTCTGCAGGGACTGAGAGGCTGAGTAAGGCTGCAGATGCACATCTGTGAAAGCTTTCTCTCCACTGCTAGATTATGATTGATGAAGCTAGCATTAAGGTAATGTTATCAGGGACTACTTACGGCTCTTGTCCTCTGTGACATCACTGAGGTCAGAATATAACCACGTTAGCATTGAACACAAGCCTTTATTAATGTTTCATGAGTAATTCAGCAGTAATCAGGCTGGATTCCATGGGTGAACAAGACCAGTAAAACATTCCCCAATGTATACATTACATTTTTCTTTGTATCTACTCTAAGGGCTTCATAGAATACCAAAAAGGAATTTGCAGACTTTCGTGTTTTCCTACCACTGTTAATTGGTATTACAACTACAAATGTTATTCTAGACATAATATTTAGAAAAAAAATGACAAATCAAAGGATAATCCAAAACCGAAATTATTTTGGTTCACAACAGTGGTCTGAATTGTGGGCTCCGGAGTTAAAACTTTCCTCCACCCATACTTAATGGTCATGCAAAGGGGTTTCTTCTGCTCATGCTACAATTGCTTACAGCTCTATCACCCACAGCAAAGAGTGACGGGAATTGTAGTCAGAAGTGATTAGACTGGCACTGTCTATGGAGATGCTGTTAAGAACTTGAAGAGAGTGGTCACTTGATGTGTAATAATTCTGGTATTATATCACTATTTATTACCAATATACTTGATATTTAACGTAGTAAGATTTGAATTGGTTCACATTTGCTTTAAAGCAGTTAAAAACCTGGAAATGGACAATACCTTGTAACTTCTAAAATATATGATTTTAGTGATCTATAGGTGATTTTAAAAACCTAGTGGCTAATGTGATATATTACTATGGTCTATATATTACTAGAGATAGAATAGGCACTTACCATTCGATTGATCCGAACAAAATCTTCAGGGTTTTTGGCCCAGGGTGGAAGATCTACATCATTTACCACAGTACTGTCATCCCGCACACCAAAGTTGTATGCATTGTTGTTGACAAACATCTCTGGTAGATAGTAGAACTCTGGAATTAGCTCCTACAAGTAAAAAAATAATCAATAAGGTAACAATCTCAGAGGTTAGAACAAGTAACAGCAAAAACCAATGTAGGCACTGAAACAAAACTTTACATAGCATTTGTGGCCAAAATGAACATTCATAAAAAGCTATCAGATGTGTTTAGTTCTTCGTCTTCTACCTGTCAATTCTATATACAAGAGGTTACAATACCATTGCTGGATTTTTGTTATATTGCAAACAAAACAGCAGAAGGATGGAGATTCATTAATTTTATTTCTGTAGCTAAGACAAGATTGTGTTTTCCAGGTACATAGTGCTTAGTATTAAATTACCAGTAGAGTCCTAAAAACATTAATCAAGGAGGAATCTGATCCAGTTGATGTTCCTGCACTTGTTCAGCTTAACTAAGAGTTGCACTGGATCCTTAGCCATGTGGTACTGACAAACAAAACACATATCGACTGAATATATTTTAGAAATTAGATATGAAAGAAATCCCCAGCTATTGTACATCAGGGTTTGACAAATTGAATTATAGTCATCTGATCTGTAAAAAGTAATTAGACGACAGAACCAGATACATATTCCAGGCCAAAAATGCCACCATCATTAGTGATATAATGGAAATCACTTGATATGTCTGTATGGAGTATATATATATATATATATATATATATATATACACACATAAACAACAGTTACATGGCAAAAAAGAAATATCATAATGATAAAAAATGCATTGAAAATGTCTTATTGGAAATTGGACTTTTGAGCTCACATTTTAAAGCTGCTTCTCTCTTGTTTGTCCTATTTTTTGATGTTCTCTAATGTTTCAGCTCCCTAGAATGCAGAGCCATTTATATGGTGAGCCATGTAATGTGGTGTTTAACATTACTAGCGCTAATAAAACATTGGTAGCGGTCATTGTCAGGTCACAAAGATTATTGTACAGGTTATTGATGCTTAACACAACATTTGTTTCAGGATTGTGGAAGGATGTCTTTTAAAAAAAAGAAGGAAAAAAGGTGAGAGGCAACTAGAAAGAGAATGCAGATCAGGAAGAAAAGTGAAACCTTCTTATCTGCAGACCTGTTTTAGGTCAGCGATTCTAAAACAAAGAGGCAGCATGACACAGAGGCAACATGCAATTTTAAAAGAAGAGGTCATCAATGACAGCCTCAATGTCTCTCTTACGACAGGTTATGGTAAAGGGTCAAGCTACGTAAAACCTGACGCAGCATAAGAAGTCACACAAATACTGTCTATCAAACAACATAGCCACCTACTCATCCAAAGAAAGCTGCATGCCGTATCTCTGGGAGTGGACTATGCCTGTCTACTTTGTGTTAAAATCCCCACTTGTAGTATCCATCAGAAGCCCATGTAACAAGGTTATATAACAAGCATAAAATCAGAAGGCTGGGACATTTCACATTCTGATACAGGGAGTGCCTGACCTTCATAGTAAAATCACCAGGCCATTTCCTAATGAAAGTTGCATATTTATAAAAATGTAAAACACTATTTGGAACCATGCTAACAAATGTAATTTATATTTTCTTTATGTAATCACATATTTTATGTATATTTTAAACCTTTTTAGTGAAACCAAAATTCCTGCATATAGTTGTGGGGAAATGCCGAGGATTGTTATATATACTCCTTTTCTCTAACAGAGATGACTTCCAGTACCAACAAAGACAGCAAACACCCGCCTCTCAGGTATGTTATATGAATGATACGCTAAGACACGAAGGTTTCAGATTTAAACATTGAATAACTGATAGAGCACCTTTGTAAATGTTATCCAAATTTTTTACTGCTTTATTAAAACTTAAAAACACATTTACTGGCATACTATGCTGTGTTGGAGCAAATCTCAAAACACATTTGTAATTTATAGGCTTGTGACAGGTCTGAGCTGTTGAAAAATTAAAGAGATTTTCAGGAATGTCTCGGCGTGATAAAAGGCGACTATTAACGCTATCAAAACTGTATACCTCCTGAATCAAAACTGACATTTCATTTTAATACATTCCGCTAGAAAAGCTTACTGTTTTTTATGGGTACTCTATGAAATGAAAGCCTGAAGGAGGTGTTTTTCACTCTCCTATCACTATCACCATGAGTTTTATGGCTTCCATATTTCTTTTCTGCAAAAGTTGATCCCTGGGCATCTATTAAGTTGGAATGAGCCGCACTACGGGTCAGTAAGTCAGTCCACATCATCTCCATTAACTGTATTAATTTACACTATGTCACCTTAACGACATCTTGTCACAACAACCCTTTCATACAACAACAAATCATATCCAGAAAGTCGTAAAACAATTTTGAGAGGCTTTAGGGTCAGATTAGCGTTCAACAGTAGGTTCTTTAGATGTCAGCTGTTATAGCGAAGGTTGGGAAGGGGCAGAGATAGGAAAAGCCTTCAAACAGCAAAGCAAGCCAAGGTTGTTTCCGGGTGACTTGCTTCCTGAAAGGTCATTCAACTAGCTATTATTCTTCTTACATATTCTTTTCATTACCAATAAAGGACCATTACAACATTATAAAAAAAGTATGTTTCTTATCTTTATCATTATTATAACTATATATTGGTAAAAATCTAATGTGTTGCAGATTGTAAATTCTAAGATGATTCCTTTTTATTTTTTTCTAGTTATTCTGCCAGTAACACACTGTACTGTATCTTTGGATACACTGTACCCTATCTTTGGAGGGGATACAAAAGGTTCCCTTGTCCTTATCTCCAGAACATGGGAAGGGGTTGTCATTCACAAAAATTAGCCAAGAATTTTTTCTTTTTTCATAGAAGGAGAGTCATCAAGCAGCATTGTAGACAGATTTGCCAACACAGCCTATAAACAGCTTAGGTAAGTGCCTTATTCTCAAGCTTCTAGATATATTTTGAATAAACTGGCTGCCAGCTACTGTTCACCTAAATTATAGTGTTGACTAAGATTGCTTTATCAGAAAAATCTAATTTCTCAATTTAAAGTCAAGGAGAGAACTGCATGGCTTTATTCACACTGGGATATATTCTAAACAATATCCAACTAAGTTTTGTAGGGTCATGTTCTTCCCATAGAAGCCATGCTGGACTCCTAACCCATATCTGTGTACTGAGTCAACTGGGGTAAGTACTGTAAAACAAACACCCAATAAACTGATATAACATAAAAAACCTACAGTAAACCCAGAAAAATAAATAGAAAATAAAGTTACAATCTTCTCATAGCAATCACTTTAGTCACTAGGCACAAACCAATATATATATTACAAAAATATTATAGTCATCCCTATAGCAGCACTTGTATCTTCATTCTAAGCTGCTCAAGCTGTCATCTTGATTGTGACTGCAATAAGTCAGACCAGTCATAAAGAAGGTGTTGCCTTGCAACCAATAACCATAGAGTGATGTCTTACCTCTTTATTGACTTCAGCAATAGACAAGGAAACCTCTAGAGATTAATAAGGATACTAAGCTGCAAAGTACTGCTACCTTAAGTATGGAAAGCTGTAATGTGCATTTTCACCAGCACTTAGAGTAGTCAAATATTGCATCACATACAACAAAATCAACTGGTTGGTACCAATCCTGGTACAAAGGTACACTACCACAGACAACCATCATGTTCAGGTAATCAGGACCAATCAGGGTACAGGGCTCTGAAAGGTGTAAATCCCCCAGATAGCCTATTACAGGCCAACAGCCAGCCTGATTTTTTACATATCTAGTTGAGTTTATCATTAGAGCAGTCCCTGAAGAACTATGCAATGTGTACGAAATTAAGCTGATATTATATAGTGTCTATTGATCTCTCTAAATCTCATTCCATTAGTAAACTAAAAGAGATTACAAGCTGCAAACCTTAAAATATTTACAGTATGACTATAGACTGTGCACTTTTATGGTCATGATCAAACATTAGGCATGCACACTGTGCAAAAGAAGCAATAACTAAAGATTCTCGATCAAGTGCACAGTGCTTTGTGATGGCTGGATTAATCTAATGTGCATTGTTGCATAATATCCCCAGGCAAGTGAAGCAAAAGCCGCGGCTGTAGAGAAAAAGCCCACATTTTAAATGGATCTTGTCATTAATGCTTTATTAATTGCCCCAGGCCATGCAAGCTTGGTGTCGGGTAAGCCGTTACAATATGACACTTTAAGGTCAAATCCAATTCCTGCTGTGTTTTATGGAGTAGACCAAATATTGAGTTAACAGCGGGAAGGCAGAATTTATTGTATTTCTTCTCTTACCTCTGTTGCACAAACATTTGATCTAAATTAAAGCAGAAATTTTAATAGAAGCAGAAAACCTTCAGTACTCAAGATCAAACAAACATCAATTGTTTTAAACAGCTACAATAATTCTTGCAGGATTGTTAGTCTGCTTTCAAAATTATTCACTGCTCAGATGTTTAATGCTAGGACAACTTCCTGAGCAATCACTTTATAGGGTTAAATAAAAGGACACATTAATTACTAACAGGGATAGGGTAACATATTTACAACGTGGCAGGCAAAATACAGATAATTACACTGGCATTGACAATGATTAAACAAACATGATGGGGTTATTCAAAAACTATTAAGCATAGTCTATAAAAATAACATTTTTCTTGGTCAGGGCAAAAGACAGGATTCTAAAAAGAGGCAAGATGTACCTTTGCCATTTTATTCCTTTATTTCAATTGCAAATGTTAGCACATTTTGGGAAGTATAAAGTGTGATTGCAAGACTCTGAAGATGAACACCTGGCACCCCAAGAAAAAATGTAGTTTTTAAATTTACAAATAAGAATTCTGAAATAAGCCCTCCAATTATAGTCGAGTATAATTATAGGAGAGTGATTTAGCTAAAATTTCCTCAAATTATGTGTTAAATTTTGCCAAGCCGACAAGGTGATTAATGTCTGTTTTTATAAACATAGTTATATCATTGACAGCTGCCACAGTATTTCTTAGTTAATGTGCACCTAGAATGAAATCCCATTCTTTAGGAAGATAATTCAGTGAAAAGATACACTTTCATCAGTGAAGCTGGGTGATCCAGCAAACCTAGAATGGATTTCCTAAAAGTAATTTGCTATTTCTTAGCAAGTGTTTTCAATCCTGAACCAGATTCTTCCAGGTTTGCTGGATCACCCAGCCTCACTGATTAAAATGTATCTTTTCCAGTCTTAGAGAGCTTTATTAAATCAGGCCCAATATGTTGATCTAATTCAGGAAGAAAATAGAAAGTACAGGTTTTTTGGTTTTCCTATTTTCATTGCTGTCATTATAAAGGTTGGTAGGGCAATAAAGTGATATAATATTATTATCATTTAATTAACTGGTATAGATAATTCTTTACCTTTACATCGGACGTGTCTCTTTGGCAGTTTCTCCACGATCT
>NC_092858.1:24341402-24400570 GCF_032062135.1 Pyxicephalus adspersus
AAAGAATGAAGCCAGTGACAGCTCAATTGTCTTAATTCCCAACCCTCCATCTTTGTTTCATTTAAGTGACTCACTGGGCAGTTAAAGCAAAACTAAACTTAAATAAAAAATTGTGAAAGGCAGTTTTTTATTGTAACAATACATCTTATATGCATTCTGCAATAAAACAAACTTACCTGCCAGTTTGCAATTTTGTGTTTAATGTACCCTAACACTTTTTTATCTGTTTCTGGGTGCTGGGAATAAGTCAACTGCCCGCTGGGAATAAGTCAACTGCCCCACATTACATCATTCTGCCCTGGCCAATCAAGATGGCTGAAGACCTGAACCCAGAAGAGGACTGAGTAAAGATGTCAACACCAGCAATGGAGTGAGGAGAGGTGAGTTTAGTACTGCTTTAAGAGAGATATCAATGAAGCTTGCTTGGTCTTGTAAGCTGCTGTACCGTTAAATAGGATGATATTTACTCCAGGTGAACCACATCAAATTTAGGTTCTATGGTACTGGAGTTTTCCGCCTAACAGGCTGCTTGATGGGGAGATAAAGTAAATCAGGGTAGCAGTACAGAGTAGTGAACTTGCTTCACCATCAAATAAGCTGGGGTTGGATCAGTATCCAGTTGAGAAAAGTTAGGACAATGGCACGCCTATATTTTTTGCCTATATTCCAAATCTTTAGGAAACAATGAACTTTATATATAAAAATCAGTTATGTAGTTAGCTATAAAAAGTTTATACTTTTCAGCTATTTTCAACTGAGAAAAAGCCACCCTGTTTGGTTTGCAGTGATATTAGAACAGGCAGTCACTACAATGTAGAAAAATATTTAAAATATCGTTCTTCACAATACTATTTATAAGACACAAATCAAAGTTCAAAGTGTCTGCTTTGAATCTTATCGACAGATGCTTTATATTAGCAAACTAGTGTTCTAAGTTTAGTGGCCCTTCAAACTCTGTGAACTTGTTATTTCAGCACACTGTATAACATTTATGGCTCACAAACTTAATAGCTGTGACATGTCCATGAAATACAAATATTACTAATAACATTAATATAAACATGCATATTTTATGTTCACCATCAGTAATGGCCTGATAAACCTAAGCTTCTCCAAATATACTAGCAGATCCAGGAGTGATGTGGCTTTGGTACAATGCTGTTTTTGGCTTGCACACTGAATTCATAATGAGCTTGTGGGTCACCTAGTTTGCCCCAGGGCCCCTAATAGCCTGTTTCACATACAAATAAACTTTTATTATGGAGCTGGACGTTATTTTTCTTTGGGAACATTTGGATAAAGTTACAAGAGAATGTGGGAAAGCTAGGAGCCCATGTATCTGCTCACCTTGTCAAGTAACAGAGAGGTACAGTCCAACAGAATGTGTACATTTATGTGCTGTGAAATTGATAGGCAATCCCAATTCACAGAGACATAGTGTGGGGCTATGATTGACAGAGGGGCTTCCATGTCTTCATAAGCAGATATAGAGGTTTTATCCAGACCTCACAAGCCCACTAGCAATTACTGATGCATCCTTTAGTATATATGAAGAAAACTATTTAAGTAAAGTCTGTTACCTGGATCTGTAAAGTTTGTTACCCTTTTTATTCTGTATTGCAATACAAAGAAATAAACACATAAAACAATAAAAAATGTATTCAACAACCAAAATCTGGACTTTTTGTTTTAAATTAAGCACAACAGACTATTGTTTAGGAAGCTCAAAATGTAATGTTGCATCGATTTGGTGTTGAGAATATGATTTCTATAAAAACAAAATGTATGTGGTGCAAATATGGCTGTCTATGGTGAATAGGTTCACAAATGTGGCTGTAAGGACCTATGTGGAATAGCTATTGTTCAATTCTAAGGGGTTTAGCATTCCCATACAGGTCTATGGGAATTAAAAACCCACTTTAAACTGATCAAATATTGATGAGAAGAAGGTCAAATGAAGGCCAAAAGCACCTGTCAATGAATTCCCAATGATCTCAGAAACCCTAAATGTATGCAGCTGATGGCATGGATACTAGATCGCAAGCTCTTCTGGACAGGGTCCTCTCCTCCTCCTGTTTCACTGTTTGTATCTGTCTGTCATTTGCAACCCGTATTTAATGTACAGTGCTATGTAAATACTTTTTAATATTATTAATAATATTGATAATACTAGCCCAAAGCCTGTTGGCAAATGCCCTAACAATGTCGTGCGCTGAATGAGGAACCAAACCATTAATTTGAGAAACTTTTCTCAGCACTACATCTACTGTCTGCTCAATTTATGAAATGACAGGACCCTTTCATGCAATACAACCTAAAACGAATGCAACAGCTGAATTCACCAAGCTATATAACAATCTTTAAGGACCTTAATGACCATTACTTGTAGGTATGAAAACCAACAAGAGCTGAAAAATAAATAAGTCCCATGGATCATGAGTCTAAGGTGCCCTAATACCAGGCTCCTTTACTAAATTTTTCATGGGAGAATAAAATAGCCGAGTAGAATATATATATATATATATATATATATATATATATATAGAATATAGAAACCTTTGATCTCATGATCCAATTATATACCTCCAAGAGGAATCTTTTTTCAAAGCTCAACAATAGAAACATGTAGGAAAAGTTATTTTGCCTATTAAAGTTCATAATTCAATACTGATAAATGTTTAAAAGTTATTATGAAGTTTGAACAAATTGTACATTAGTTTTAAACTATTTAAATATTAGCATGAATCAAGATTTTGTAAGCCGATGTTCCTTTCGTGCATCTTACACATATCTAAAATTTTTAAGACCACAAATTTGTAAAGTATGTGTGCCTAATCTTGGAATGTTCTTTTCTCCATTAACCACAGTGGCTGTAAATGAGTATTTTCTTAAATAGATGTGTCAATCAAGTAAGTATTACTCAGAATATTTTACATTTTCAAGTCACTCTGGTATTTGATTTCACCGATAGCCTTTTGAGATTCTGTGAGTGAACAGACACCTGACAGCCTAAATGTATTCACAATCAGAGGCAGCAAAGTCATCACAGTTAGAACTGCAAGGAGCACATTGTTACATTTTTGACTGAAGTGACTTAGCAAACTTCATCTTTTATCCCTATCTATAAAGTAGGCAAGGCAGCTAAACAAAGAAATGACAGCAAAATATGTGAGGTCACACTTAGGACATAAATGAGGACACTGTAATTAAAAGAGTCCTGCCAACACAGTCCTTCTTTTTTTTCTCCCCTGCATTATAGAAATTGGATATCAGTTCTGATTGGCTGTTTTAGGCAATAGAGTTCTTTGTAAAGTATTCATTAGAAAGTTTATGTCAACCTTTGTCAGTCTTTAAATATATATATCTATTACAAAATGCATATTTAACAGTTTAGGAACTGGGTTGTAAAAGCACAGAAGTGATGCAGTAAAGCAGTACACAAATATTGGATGTTGAAGCAGAAACTTGGTGCAACCAAGTAGAAATAATTTCCAAACTGATTTGATTACAAAAGAATTTGTTTTGTATTACTGCATGCATTACAGAATAAGCTTGCCAGTTAAAAAATCACCAGGAAAACACTAAAAAAATGGGCTCCTTCATATCAATGCTATAGCAATAAAAGGCAGCAGATGAATGGGAACACTCATGCACACTCAGTGCTGCCATATTCACAGTGATCACAGATATTTGGCAATAATCATATAGCAATGAATATATTATATATATATATATATATTACACACACATATACATACACCTAGCAGCAGAGAGCTCAGCTGTAAAGGGAAACAATGCTATAGCTGCAAAGCTGCAACATAGCCAAACAACTAGCACTTTCAGGGGGAAGTCAGTAATGGACGATTTTCCTTAAAATCTATTATTAATATTATTATTATTATTATTATTATTAATAATAAACTTTTTTTTAAAGCCAACATATCACACGGCACTGTACATTAAATAGGGGTTGCAAATGAGTCAGAGTTCATTAAATGCAGCACATATTTTGTACTTTAAAAGTAAAATAAACATTACAAATAAAAAAATATAAATACTTACAATTCGAACAAGCCAACATAGTGTAAAGGTGGAGGTGGAGTAATGCGTATTGTAATGGTAGGGTGGGGTCTGGTCATCCTCCCACGTCTCATAGCGCTCTGCATAAAACACTGCTCTCTTTGGATTCAAAGCACCAATAGGCTATGAAAAAATAAGAACAAATTATACTTTAGAGTTATATAAATGAATTGATACATCCAGACATTAAAATTTTAAATAAACTATCAATATTGTCATGAAAACACTGCAAATGTGCTAAAATCTGACTGCAGTTAGAAATGACTGACTTCTCATATCGGATGTGACATCTCATCACAGGTTTCCATACTTTGGAACCCCCTTCTAATGATTCCATATTTTTGTTTAAACATAAGAACATATTAATATGCAATCCTGCAATAGTAATCCACCCAGCAGAGCAGCAAGCTGTATATAGTAAATGCTCATCTGAAAGCTGGGGCAATTTGGCAGGCAGGCCGGGTCCCATGGGTCCCTTTAAATGCATAATTCCTATGTTTGACTGAAGTATACCTTTACAAAGCACATGGTTCTAACACGCTGCAATCACTTACAACACAAAGGCAGGACAAGAATCCCTCTCAAGCTCTAACTCATTAACAATTATAAAGCCTTCTTAGGAAACATACCAGAAATCCTAAGAGGAAAAAGCAAGAAAACAACTCTGGTATCTGATTACAGCAATTACTTTTCAGATGCTGTCAAAGAAGTGTTGACACCTAACATCCTAATGAAATTGTATTATACAACTTTCACTAGGAGCTTCAGGAAATGTGGCAATACTGTGCTGTGAAATCAAACAACCAAATCTAACAAGCTCAAAAGAAAACCCGGTATTAAAGCATTGACATACGTGTCACATTCCAGCAAACCAAGTGACACCCTGATCTGGTCTATAGGTAGCTTTACAGAACCCATACTAGGTTTTTGAACAAATCGGGGTTTATAAGTTGTCAAAATGCCATGTATGTCACTTTTATAAAAATTAATATATACTTTTTCAGCCTTTTTTTTTTCAGTTATTTGTAAAACGTAAGCCTTGTGTTTATTTTACAAGGAGAATTTGTCAAGCTGCCAACCATTTGATAATTGTATTCCAACCATTGCACAGCAATTTAATAAAATGCAGACACCAATAAAGAGGAATGAATGGGTGGTGTAGTAAGAAGACAGGAGTTAATATTATTACTTGCAATAGTCTCTCTTTTTCTTCTGTTTAGGGGCAGCTTCAGTTCAGTGTTTTTTTTATACCAAAATTTTGACCATATTTTCACGGACCGATTCATTTTTTAATATTATGAGATCAGATATATTGTTCTTTATAAATAAGATAAATTTGTTGGGATACAGGCTTCCAAAAGTGTCATACAACAAGTAAATAGTTCCCATTTTTAGTAGGCCCCTTCCTTATATATATAACAATACATATATAATACATTTATATTTCCCTGTATAGATAAAACTAACATAGTCACAGCAATTCCAACACTATCTTGCTAGAATTACACCATGGTGTGGTTATTATGTATACAACAGTCCACATTTTAAATATGCATATTACAAAAATAAAAATGTAAAGACAGAAAAACATTTTTTAAGAAACAAAACTAGTAAAAAGGACAGAAAAGATTTATACTGAACAAGTTATGGTATACAATGGATAAAACTTCTGCAATAGTCTGCGCAATCATACTTTACACCCATAGCTGCCCTGATGTCACATGATGCTGGTTAAATCCCTTCAACTGTATAAAAAGATGCAGTTCTGTTGTGGATATTGTGCGTTTATCATTCATTACTTATTATTGAACCTGAAACTAGTCCTTTTTGGACAGTACGGTTGGTATTGGAATTCATCACATCCTCAAATAATAAAGGAGGTGGATTAGAAAGGGGGGGCTGTAGTTGGGCTAGTTGCCCCAGGCTTGAAATTCTCACGTCAGCCCTGGGAGAGTCTGTGCGTGAACTGCCTTCAAACCAAATCAATACGTCTGCTGAAATCTATCACCGGAATAACACGTCTAATGGAAAGTGACTTTGGCTCACACTGGATAGTTTGTAAAGCGCATTTAATGATGAAAACAGTTCATGCAGAACGGCTGATGTGTTTGGCGACACTAAGCAGCAATAATAAAGGGAGTATTTGAAATGTACATTTTGTGAACCCACACAAGGTATACATTTATGAAGGGGACAATATTCCAGGCTACTGGACCAAGGTTTGCAGGGACTGGACTAAACAAATTCTACTTAGAAAATAAGTTCTACCGCTAACATATAAGACCATGGTAAAACTATATAAACTAAAGCGTATAGTGACAGTAAGATAGATCATACAGTGTTACTCACAGTATGACCATCAGTATAAATTAAAAGTTATTTGATGGAATCAAAATTCTAGTAAGACAATTTAATGGCAAATATTATAATGAACTGAAACTACAGTTGACATTCAAAAATCCGGCAACCTCCTGAAAGTTAAACTTACCTCCACATACAGGCCAGCCTTCCTCTCGCCGCACCCACGGACATCTGGCACAGTTCCGGATAGCAGGCAGCAGGGACGTCTCAGCGGGTATTTGGTATAGCAAGCAAGACCTACCAGCTGTTTCTGCAGAACAGTGCCATCAAAACATAAGTGGCCAAACAGTATACTACAGTCCCTGTATTGAAAATGCAATCCGAAATTCATGCCGGAAAGCTGAAGGATACGGGTTATTGGTGGTTGGGTTTTCGATTGTCAACTGTACTCAACAACTGCAGCTCTTGAAGCTATTAAAAACTTTTGGATGAAAATGAATTGGAAGCAGGGGCTGCCTGCTTTTAGCAGTTTGTGATCTTCATTGACTAAATAGGTGCAAAAAATAAATCATCATTAAGTGCTGCTGGCACTAAAGACATTTATTCTAGCATGGATTTGAAGATACTCTCCTTGTTCTCAGTTCAGAACAGATACAGAACAAACATGGACAAGCTCAATACTTGGCCAGGGTCTGTGATGACTGTTCTCAAACGACAGGTGACATGTGCAAAGTGTTCTGAAATTCTGGATATCAGCAGCATGACTATCTCTCCTGTGACCCCCTGCAGGCTACAGAAGAACAACAATCATCGTGGAATCACTATGGCTGGGCATTCTTACCTGGTGTCCCTGAGGTCCATGTTTCAATGCTGGCTGAGACACGGACATGTCTATATGTTAGATACACCTGACCCCTGTACATTATATATTTGTGACCCAGGGCAGAGTAGGCTTAAGTTGTAATTAACCATTTCTGTTTAAGCCCTCATTTGATTTGGCAATGCCCACAGTGGTGCATGTAGCATTAATACTGCCCTCAATGTGCTCCAGATCTTTAAAAAAAAAAAGTCATATTGTTTTACAAATAGTAGTACAGATAAAACCAAAAAAAGAGTACTCAGCCAAGGACATCATTTCTATATAAACTACAGACTTAGGTGAGGAATTGTCACCCATAAAAACATAATGTAGAAGCATCTATTCACTGAATTAAACCTGGAAAAAAAGTCCTAGGAACTGGAATTCATGACTGACTGGCTCAGTGCTGTTCTGGCTGTACATAATGATGAAATAAAAGAATGTCTCATAGAGCTGCATTAGTTTTGCCAAAAGTATTCACACATCAATACGCTCATTTGCATTATTACAGTAAAAAGCCTGCAGGCTTTATCACTTCCTGCAACACACTAATTTGGAGCATAATTGTTGTGCTTATCTCCTGCCATTCAAACAGCTCAAGTATTAACAAATAGGATATCTGGTGCTTGGTGTGAGGGTGGGTGTGATGCCTAACACTCCCGTCACTGCAAGTAACAGTGAACTTTAATGAACCCATGTGTAAAAGAGGATGCCAGTCAATCCAACGGGAAGAAAGGGAGACATATGTATAACAGTTTCAGAAAATGATAATGTTTCTTAGCAAAGATAGCTCCATAATATATGTTCTCAATGGAAAGAGCTTCTTGTTTAGGGGTAGACAGGGACCTAATAGTACAGCAAACTTTCTGACCGGTTCCAGTATTCACTCTGCTGCAAAATATCTACACTACTGGGAATCCAGCCGCACATTCTATACTGTATACAAGCAGAAAAAACATTGTACACTTTAGGCTAAGAAATTATTAGGAGCCTCCTAACAGCCCTGTCATCCACTGTTTACAAAAACAATATTATACAAATGTCCATCATAGGATGAAAATTAATACATGTAATGTAAAGTAATTATCTTGCATTTTAACTAACAATACATTTTATTTTTTATTGTCAGAAAATTTCCATAGGTGCACCAGTGGGTTCTTTGCTAAAGTTCAATACAATGGACAATCTATCAGCCTCCAATGCTGCTTATTATTGTGATTGGCCAGTAGGAATACATAGGGGCAAATGCCAAGTTCTGACACTACCTGTAAATGTTTGGCTGTAACTGGAAGGTTTAGAATGTAGCTTCAGGTATGTGACGGAACTTCTTGGTTCCTGCATTTTATTACTGCAGCAGCCTGCTCCCTTTTTCATCTGTGATGCCCTTTTGATTAATTTTTTTAGTGATACATATTCTATGTTAGTACTAAGTATCTTTTTAGATTTAAGTTTCTGCAATGTGCAGCAGCTGCAGAACCACACAGCTTAGCACTTTAGTTGATGGCTATTAAAGTACATTAAATAAAATGTCTGGTCACTGCAATTGACTTTTTGCAGCATTTGAAGTTAGCTAACTCATCAGCTTCGATATTTGCTTATCTTTTCCAATGCAGCTGTCAATCATGGCAGTCCAGGGTTGTATAGTTTCATGTACTGTAGAAAGCTATATAAGAAATTCTGTAAGCATTCTACAAAAGAAACCTTTGGGAATTGGCTCAAAATCTGTGTAAACTGCCCCTTTGAGGCAAATTGAGTTCCAAAGGCTTTTTTTCTTATATCTATTTGCTGGTGATGGTTAGCCTCGTAGATTTTGACCTTAATGTTGATCTGTGAGAATATGAGGATTTCTCTACTCTCCAAGAAATCATTGTAATAAAAATAAGAAAGTTACCTAAATCCATGGTCATCCAAGTCCCAAGTCTATCTACCTCACTGCAGAGTGGAAGGGTCACTCCTTTGAAGCTCAGGTTTCTATCTGGGTGACTGGACATTTCCCATTGGTTGTCCAGCAGTAGCAGTCCTTTCAAGATCTAGAGGACTGCATGGGCAGGATGGTATCACCATGAGGGTTCCAATTTGTAAGTTGCCACACTGGTATCCACTTCTGGATAGGGCACCAAAGTGAGACACATGATAGAGGGTGTAGGTAGGCACAAATTGTGTAAAAGGGATTTTACTTTATTAATGTGAATTGGTTGGAGGATAGGGGCAAAATGGGGGTTAAACATTTTTACAGAGATGGCTTATATGTATGAAGATGGTTGGTCTGATCATCTTGTCTACTGTTCTTTATGGAAATCTCTGACAGACTATGATTAACTCTGCTTACTTTGCATTATGAAAAAGTGACTTATTTTAAAGCTATGTAGAATTTAATCTTCACATGCCTTAGTATTGCTAGAACTTAGAACACTCTGTCCTTGATTAGAAATATTGAAAGGTGGGAAACTCCAATTATCACATTAATAAACTTTTACAGCTACTGACCACATTCAACTGAGTAAATATGAATAATATAATTTTTTTTGTAAAGAAAAGGAAAATTCCTCAATTATTTAAAATTATTAGGTTACAAAAATCTAAAAGCACAGTTGTGTTAATTGAAAACATAGATAAATCAGCATAAACCCCCGCTCTGGCAAAAGTCATATAACATTAGCAAGAGTAAGCAATACCAAACCATAGAATGTTTATACCTTTATAAAACAATGCTCTTCAAAACAAGATAAAACTTTTTATTACTTAATATGAACTTACAATTTTTTTTATTTAAAAATCCAATTCACTGATGCAAATTTAGTGCTGGCGATTACCTTTGAAAGATCCCTGAAGTTTCCTGGTAAAGTTAAATCCAGCTCTTCCGATTCATAGTTTGTTAACACCCACGGGAATACAGGATACTGGTTCAAGTCATTGTATGTTCGCCCTAAGGAAAAGAGAGACACAGGTGTCATTAAAGAAGAGATGCACAGCAGTTTAGTGATGATTCATTGTATCCCACGTAAACAAAAATACCGCAAATACAAGTAAACTTGTACTTTACTTGTGAAGTGTAACATAAAGTCTGGGATTCAGAAAAACACACACAGTGGATTGCACCCAACTTAATGGTCCAGCAGATAAAAACTTTTAAACTTCAGAAAAAAGTTATTTTTATGTTATGCAGACTGAAACAATAAAATTGTACTGTTTCCTGATGTGAGTAAAATTGATGCTAACCACAAGAATGGATTAGAAATAGATACCAGTCCTGGTACAGAAAGTATGTTAGCTCATATCTGTGCATGAAAGCTATATTTTCAGATTTACCAGTTAGACTTCCCCACATCATGATTCTTAAAGTTTATGTTAATCTGAAATCCAGTGCTGTGAACTCTGTAGTGTTACCCCAAACAGTTGTATCATACCTGCCCAGATTTTAAAGAGATGGGAAGGGAAGAGGGGACGGTGATCTGTAGTCCTAAGACAGTTTCTGGCCTAAAGAGACATTGCTGTTCCTGCTGGATACTGTATGCCAAGCAAGTGTGGTCACCCAAGTATAGGAAGTGTTAACGGAGTCACTAAACTGATCACCAGTTTAATTTTTGTTCTTGGGTTTTTTGATAACACCTTAGGTTTGCTCTATTTTTTCTGATTTGCTGGGGCTTCTATATAAACATGGTACTGCAAATCAAGTCAATATTAGAACACTGAAAGGGTGGCTAACCGAAAAAATAAAGTGAATTAGGTAATTTTAAAACAATAAGCAGGTTAGGTTAACCTAAATTATAACAAGTGGAATAAGAACAATACAGCAAATGTACAATCCAGTTGCTTCTGAATGAAAAAAAAACCTAATTGGATGCTTTGGGCTCCCCATTTATTTAATATTTTTTTGCTCCAGTGTTCATGGAACTGCTCTGTCTGGGTGGCTTTCATAAGATCACCGAAACCCACCAATCCACAAAGATATATTAATCTTTTCTGAAAATGCAAATATGACCCAGGTCAAAGCTTTTGGTAAGCTTACCAAACATTACACAGAATATCTGTATGTCAAGGGAAGGAATATCTTCCAAAGGTCCAATCAAACCCCGTCTTATTTAACAATCCGATTCAAAGGGCTTCAGTTTCTTTAATTGCCAACAAATCAAAAAGCCTCCTAATGTATTTGACTTCAGTAAATTAAAATCTGATTGGTTGATTGGCTGGTAGAACATTTCTGTCATTTGTGCTGTTTAATTAGACAATTCTCCATACTGGTAAACTACAGACATTATGCTACCTGCAAGTACCTAAGATAATTCTATTTTTTTATATATATATATATATATATATATATATATATATATATATATATATATAATAACCATGGTATAGTCACATGTTTGTCCCTAAATTATATACATTTCCAGCATGTATTTTTAAATGGTGTACAACAAGTGGGTGCTTTGTATGTTTATCAAGCTGGACACACATATCTTTTTTTAACACAGGTTCATTTTTATCAGAGAACCAAAAGCGTAAAGTGCTAAATAGCATGCTACAACAAGTGGCAGTGAAAAGCCCCCCTACTGTTCCAAGAAAAGTGCTATTGCTTTCAGTGAGTCACATAACACCAACCATTAATGATCTGCTTTTGGTGTTTTCCTGGCTGCTAAATGAATGAAAATGTATCCCAGCAGAAACTGACAAATCTAACCTAGGTTATCAATTCCCAGGCTGGGAGGAGATTTACTATGCTGTCATGAGACCGTTTCCTTCTAGATTTTAATGATTGTTGGTTTACCAGTTCTAGGATGGTGAACAGAGCTTTCCTTGTTCCATGCAGATTTAACAAAGGCAACAAAAATGCTATCACCTGCCAGGACATAAAGCACTGAGCAAGATATCCACACAATGCAAAAGCTGTATGCTGGCCTGATACCTATGACTGCAAGCTAAATGCAAGGGTATCTATTTTACAATTTATTATCCAATTACCCCAAAACTTATAGAAAATAAAGGAAGATTTTATTTCTACTTGGATGCTGGTTTTAAACCCGGGACCAGTTCACAAAGCCTTCTTTTCCTATCTGAAGGCTGAAAAGTGACTGTAAGTGAATGGAAAACTAACCAAAGCAAAAAAAAATCCCTCCCGTTATCACAAAAACAGGTGTCCTCATTGAATCCAGGAAGCCCCACACTAATCCAGTTCTAGTGACAATTGTACTTTGGATTGATCCTTAAGGTTGACCTCAAGGCTCTCCAATCAGTGAAAACAGTACAAGGGACCAGTCGGGACTGACCAGCTTGGATTAGTGGTTCACCACACCCAGACAGTGCACATTCTTATGACTTAAAAAATTATATCTTTCCTATAATGCAAAAAATAAAAATATCGGTATGCCCTGGACGTGATATTTAATCTGAATTTGGTGACAATGGTCAAAACTTGAAGAGCACTGATGGATCATCTATTAGGGCGCATAGGCAGCAAACAAAATCTGTAGACTGGAGTTTCACATTATGGAAATAAATATACCGGTGTAGAATGGAGAGATGAGAAAAGGTAAGAGAGGGGAGGGGGGAGAGAGTGATGGGGACAGGGGAGAGGGGGGACAGGGAAGGGAGGAGAAAGGGGAGAAGAATGAGAAGGGAAGAAGAGGAATGTTGGGAAAGGAGAAAGGAGAGAAAGGGAAAAAAAAGAAAGGAGAGGAGAGAAAGAGAAAGGAGAAGAAAGAGAAGGAGAGGGAAAAAAGTGGGGAGGGGAAAAAAGGGGGAAGAGAAGAATAGAAGAAGAGAAGAGGGGAGAAAGGGGAGAGTGGGGAGGAGAGAGAATAAGAGGAGTGGAGAGAGGGGAGGAAGGGAGAAGGAAGAAAGGAGAAAAGGAGAGAGTCCCAAAGATATGGGATTTGTAGCTCTAATAAAATCAGCAACGGGTGCATTTTTTCAACCTAAACTAGTTCATCATAGAGTAACTTTACCATCAATATTTACACCCCATTGCTTATTTCATTCAGCCACTTCATGTCTTCATGTACGTTCTCCAGTGCATAGTTATGAGTTCCCAGATTGTGAAACATGGCTGTGCAATTTTGTTGAAATGGTTACTTATAGTCTTCATCAAAAGGTTGAGAATGCAAAAGCAGTCAAGAACCAAGATGGAAGGATCGCCAGGTATTATTTAACAAAAAATGCAGATTCAAAATATTGAACATGACTTTTGAACCATGTTAAAGCTTACATTTTAGTAACTAGGTTTGCATATACTTTAGATTGTTTATTACAATGTTACATTGTAATTACAATGTTTTAATTATTTACAATGATTTAAAGATCTATATTGAAAAATTGCAATGTGTGTTGGACGTAAAAGCTACTGGTTAGGAAATATTACAGAAGGATGCAATTCTGACCACACACCTAATGTGAAACCCTAATAGATCAGTTGCCTTCTGTTAAGATGAAGTCTCTGCAGCAAGGTCCCGTGACACAAGGACTTTAGCCGTCCGGAGTTTTCCCAGACCATCTGCAAATGCTGACAGTCTTCCAGAAACTCATTTTACACAGATTAATAAGGAAGGCTGAATATTAAATAGCAATCGCAATGGTGAGGGGACAAGCACAATTAAGTGAAGGACAAACAGGTTTGATTGAGACAAAAGATGCCTTCGCAGATAAAAACAAAATAAAAATGTATTTTTTGTTAATTAAAATGTCTCATTTAATGGTTTAGTTTTAAAAGGTGAAGAAGCTCAGGGACAGCTGACAGAAAAATTAGAACTGCAATTCCTCGGTGATAATGTTAATGACAGCAAAATATTGTTTAATTAGATGATTTCAGCATCTGGATTAACACTCTACAAGCGATGTTCCTATGCTTGTCTGCATTTTCACACTTTACAGACATTTTGTCATCTCTAGGTCATTAGGAAAGAATTTTTAATGATTTTTTTAGAACCAAGCAGTTCGAGTTACATCTAATTACATGACAATAATAAGCTCAACGCAGGCTGCAGCTAAATATATACATAATTAGTTAGCAAAAGCTTGCACATCATAAGTTGGGGGATGTGGGGAATTGGAGTGAGAAAGGCAGGGAGTTTCTACTTGGTTCACAAAATAATAAAGGATTTCAAGGTCACTGTCATATACTGCAACAGTAGCTGGGACAAATTAGTAACCAATACTTTCAAATTAATATAGCTTAATTTGGAACTATCCATGTATATCCATGTAAGGTAATCCATGTATATATGTATTGCATTTGTAGTACTCTATAAATGTAGCTAGTATAAGTACCCAATTTGTTGCCAGACTTTAGTAAACCTGTAAAACATTTTTCAGACTAGAAGAGGGATGGGAAGCACTGGAAGCTTGTCAGGCTGTGGGTGCCTATGTACTGACAAGAACATGCCAACAGGAGGATGGAGAAGTGTGAGAAGAGGGGCAAACTTTTCTTGCTGCTTCAAAGTCCAATCCCACTCTGGAGGAAAGGATGTGACCTAGTTTTACTGCTTAACTACAGGTGAGAGAATTCAGGTCACCAAATCATAAGATCATAATAATTGAAATGTAAAGGGTGGGGGGGATAAAAAAATTGTATTCTGTAAACATTTACTGGCATTTTTATTGCAGAGTGCCCTCATCTTAAGAAGTTTTTAGGAAAAATGTCCTACAACTGTTAGGATGATATGGAACTCTATTGCGGGATTACTTTAAACTAAAGTGAGTAGTGTAACATTGAGGGCTGCAGACCAACAACTCTCAGACCTACGATAATGGAAGGGGGGCAGGTAGGTAGCAATCTCAACCTAGATAAAATAATTATGTTTTTTTCACAATGTAATAATATGTAAATGTAAATAATGTAATATTAAACCAGGAAATGCAAACTTCTAGCAGTCACAAAATTTGTTATTAAAGTATATTTAAAGCCAACAAATAACCTCTAGACATAAGTTTTAACATGTTAATGTCATTTCAAAGTTTGTATCTTTTATTAAACGGTGATCCAGCCATAGCTCCTTGTTACAGGATGGCAATACACTCTGCCTGTCTGTTATAAATTGGTAAAGTTCTGTTCCAAAGGTAGTTTACTCAATTGAAAACAGGTGTTTTGAGAATTTGTCTGGTTTACCTGTGGGTTTAGGTGGGCTTTAAATTTGCTTTTCCTTATGATATGTTCTGCTTTGGTGAAGTCTACTCCAAGCAAAATAAATTTATTTGAGAGTGTACCAGGTCAGCCTTACCAGATCTAACTTACCTGCTTAGGATGAACTAAAGCCAAAGCAGTCACACAGCCTTATTATTGCCATTGTCATTTACAGGCTAGTAGCCAACAAAAATCAATGTAACAGATACTAAAGAATTTGCATTTCTAGATGTTAGCCCTTCAAGTATCAGGAAGACTCCTGGGTGCCAATTCCTACATCAAGCTGCACTCAAGAACTAACATTGCTGTAAAAATAAATGGGGTCTAGAATCCTCTAGAAGAACAAATAGCAAACCGAAAAAGTAATGTAAAAAGTCAAAAAAGGTAATATATTTTCATAATGCTGACAAACAGGTGGAAGATAACAGGAAGAAGATGTTAGTATTGGGTGATATGACCTTGAGGACTTGGGGCATCTTGCACCTTTGAGAAATGTCTGGATAAAATAAAGGAATCTGCAAAGTCACCTTGTTTCCAAAAAGCAGTACACATTTACGAGCTATGTGACAAAACATCATACAAAGCATCTTATGACTGATAGAAAGGCTGCACACTCAGTATATTTTTTTTGTGATGTGTGAGATTAGAAGTAAGCAGATACAACATGGTTACCTAATCATGCCACACTGCAGGTGACATCTGTACTAGGCAGGGATACTGTTGTTAGACTTGTGTCTGGTTGCTGTTGTTGAAAATGACGGAATAGTAAAATTACATTTTCCCCCATTATTATTTCCAGACAGGTTCTGGCGATGGTTTGTTGCCTCTAATAAAGCTTCAGACAAAGCTGTCAAGCTGGGGAATCGGCAAGAGAGTTAGGCACTGCCTCCATAACATTCACTGCATCAGGAGAGCCTTGGTGATAGGCTCCACGTTCCCTTATCAAATTTAATGTGAGTGCTTCAGAGTCTATCATAAGGCTGCAGCTGAGTCCCAGAGGGATAAACGCATTCGATCAAGTCACGGTGCTCAACATTTTGACAAACATAAACATATTAGAAAGGATTGAAGAGCCAGCAGCCCTACCTGCTATGGTATTAAGGAACATCAAGTATTCAAAGTTGGAAATCTCTCGTCGCTGCCAACGCTGAGTCATGTTGGAGGATTTAAAAAGCTGCCGGGGAGTGGCCAGGGATATTCGCCTAAAAAAAGATCACAAAATATTCTTCTGTTTAGCGATTTTGTGCACATATGGCATCCAAACACAGAAAGCTAAATATTCTGTACACAGTCTTTAACAATGGAAGACATTCATAAAACAAGTATAAAATATAAAATTGGTTGTGTAGGCAGACCATCAAAATGTGCACATCTTATATATTCATCCGTTCCTAAAACAGAATGTAAGCTCTTGTGGCAAGAGACATTTTGATTCTTATTTAGCTGGAACTGTGTGAAGAATAATAACCCTTTTAACTTTTGACTTTGCAGAATATGTTGATAAATAAGGAAAAGATATTATTAACATGCGATAGGAAAATTCAGAGTAACCAATCCACAAAACTGCAGATAGGCCTAGGATGACCATTCCTAAATGTAAACTTATTAAATTTCATTTTTTGTAAAATAACTAAACAATTGAATATTCGTTCCAACAGCAAGGTGATGGGATTTAAATTTGTCCTGATTGGACTAGGCAGAAAATCTGAAAGAAATATTCCCTATTCAGTCTAAGATCTACCAAAACTTTGTAGAGGAAGTTAAATATACCATTTAATGGGCATCTACTCAGGTATGTTCCTGTACTTAATCTTTCCTAGATCTAAATCAGATTGATCAGGTTACAAAGTGTATGGCCAACTTTAGAAGGCAATGAACTAGAGAACTTGAGGGTACAACTTGAGGTTATCTATATGTACAGATCATTAAAAATGGTTTTAATAATAACAGCAACCAACACTAATTAGACAACTTGCACTTTCAGATATAGTGATTTTATTTGTTTTTAGTAATTATAATATTGACTGTGGCAACCATTCTCAACCAGGGTTCCTCTAGAAATTGCCAGGGGTTCCTTGAGCTGTGGTCAACTATCCTCCTATCTGATGATAACTGCATAGTTCATGGTCTATTGCCACAAACCCCAATGATCATCTTAATTGTCTATAAGGGTTGAATATGGGCCACCACCATTCTTCATACTCTCAATGTGAGGGGCATTTTTCCAATATTTAGCAGTGGTGCTCAAGTGTAAATGGCTGAGAAAGACTGAACTGTAAGGTAAACTACATTTACTACACAGTGCATGCTTTTCTTAATATGCATATTTTTTTGCAGAATTACTTTGTAATATAACATTTACATACTGCTAATCAATTAGCACATCTTCCTCATTGGTAAAGACAGATAAAAGGTCAAATCGGTTGGCTGTTTTTTTAAACCGATATAATCATAACCAAATGTCACCTAAAGTAAATATAAACTTTTTATCCTATTTATCAAATTCTCTAATTTTTTTGCAACCATTTCATTCTTTTAAACACAAATCCTTTTAAGATAACAATTCCCCACCTAATTAGGGGGATTGTGCAAGATACAGGATGTTATATGCATGATTAATGCATGTCACCAGCTCAGATGAATGACATCAGTAATATCTGGGATAGGAAAGGAGGATGTGCGCTTGATGAGCATCATGGACTGTTTGATTGACAGCTCTTGCTTTGTTTCAACAGCTCCCATGATCTACAAGCCAGTTGTCAGAAATGTCTTTACATCCCAAATATATGAGATCGACAAGGGCTGCTCAAGAGCGGCATGCTTTCAGAATTAGTGCAGCCTTGGTGCTAACATTGCTTTAATGATCTCTGTGCTTTGCTTTTCTTCACCATTTGTTTTTCTATCCCTGTGAGAAAACAAAGCATGCCACAAAATCTCATCCAGGCAGATTATTAGAAACAGGACACATGGTGTTGTGAAAAAGAGTAAACATAATAGAAAAGAGGACAAAAACAGAATTCAGAACTCATTCAGCCCATTCTAGTAGCTGACACATTTCTATAACTCCATTCTACTTCAATAGTTGTATGCTGACATAAATTTACTTTCTAAGCTCTTTTTCAGCACCACCTCTATCTAATAATTAGCACAGAAAAATGTACCGAAAAGGATTTTAACTTATTTAAATGAGTGGTCACATGATGTTCTGGATTCTTTGCTTTTCTTTATACAGGAGCTGGGATCCTTCTCTCACTTTCTATGTGATTTGGACAAATCCTATTGGCTGAGCAGTGGTGGGGTCCTCTAGGGATTCATTCTGTTGTGATGCCCATGCCAGGACTGGCTGGCATGGATACACCTACAGCACTGAATTAGAAGTTCCCTGCAGCCAGTATGGGCAGATGTCACAGTTGGAAGATGCCAGAGTTTTTTTTAGTATAGAATAAGGAAAACTTCTATTGCCTCACAGAGGCTTTTTCTAGATAACCTTTGACCATTTAGAGCATGTTGATGGGCTGCTATGCATACAACAGAAACACTAATATGTGAATATTATTTGGAGGCCAAAGGATGCCCAGAAATTGAAGCTAAACTCTAAGCAAATATAAAAGACAAACAAATGAATACAGCTCTGTAATCATTAATACAACCTTAAGGATATGTTTTAAATGTAAGAATTATAAGTACCTACACTTATTTGGTTGACCAGCACAAAAAAAAAAATCAGTTGTGCTGTAATGCCAAGAGAAGAATGCTGACATAAGGAGAGAGAAGAGTGCAGAGAGAGATGCTCATCTCATCCGTGTGATACTTTCTTTATACTGTTTGATCACAAGGTGGGAGAGGGGAGGAGATCTGTGTATTTATGTGTTCAGCCTAAAGGTTTGTTTTAGACCATGGTTTTAGTAAAATTATATGTCACCTGGTAGTTTAAGATACATACAGTGTTTAATGGGCTCATTTTGTAATTAGCAATTTAGTATCAAAAGTTACAGAGATGAAAAATGACAAAAGTATTATTTATAAAGACTTACCTGGCTTGCGGTAAACCATAGCTGGTGCCTACACCTACACGAGGTAAACTGTATACCACTTTTTTCACGGTGGGTTGGTCAGGAAAATTAAACATGACTGAAGCTGTAAGAGTAAGTTTGAAATGGATTGTTAGTTCAATATAAAAAAAGTAATGTATATAAAAATTACAGATTTGTATAATATTTCATATTAGAAACACTTTCTACACTCAAAGATGGGTATCCCCCACCGCCCAAAAAAAAAAAAAAGATGTGCACCTTACAATTGTTTTAAATATTATGGCACTTAGGTCAATCCTAATTAGAAGTGGAACTAAAGAGATACCATGGTAAGAAATGGAATGCATCTGGGTACCCTAGGGATTGATACTGCCCAGATTGCAACACCTGCTAAATGCACTGAAAAGGCAGGAAGGCACAATATAGAAGTCATGCTGGGTGGATGGTAGGCACCTCACCCTTGTCTTTCTGGAACTACACACAAGCTGCTTTAGTACTAGAAATAATAACCTGCTCTCTAGCTTCTGACCAGTTATTGCAGGCAGTCAGAGAAGATGAAAAAATACTACTACACCCTGCAAACTGGCACTGTAAAAATAATGGCTTGGGTAGGAACCATGAAACTACAATTAAATTGTGATTTAAAGGACACTGCCATGAGAAATCTACTACAAGGGCCATTCCCAACCTCCTTCTGAAAACTGGAATAAATTAAAGTATTTCACTGTAATCCTTTTTTTTCTAATTAGAATACTTTGATGACAAACCTGGAAAAGGTGTAGGGATAAACAAGGTCAGAAAAACGAATCTGCATATTTATGTTACGTGAGTAATTTAGGATGGTGGACAAATGATCATTACATTGGTCACACAACTAGAATTGTTTTAGACCATTTAGACCTGTGTATCTCTCTCATGGCAGCACCATTACTTGAATGTAGTAGTCAGTATTATTGCTGCTAGACTGCAGTACAACACAGGAAAGGTAACATTGCATTTATAATCCAAGTGCTTCAAGGTATATGCCAACAATGCCAGCTAATAATTCCTGTGCAGCATTTTAGGAGCCCTGAAACTGTGTTACTGTGATAAACAAATAGAACCAAGCTTCTATTGTTACTGGATCTAGCTTATCCCACCTTTGTGATGAGAATCCACATTGACCAATCATGGAGAAGTTAGCCAAACACATTTTATGTAAAAAAGCAGAGCTCAATATTTTATTTTAGGTTTTCAGGGCCTCTGTGGCCAACCACAAGAGGATGTATGAAGTAATAGAGACACACGTAATTTAAAGTAAGTTTAAGGTTTGCCTATATCCATAGCCACCTACATCTTTAAATTCATTGATGTCCCTGATATTTGGTTCCAGCGTAAGCTTAGGTATTGTTTTGTCATGCATAGTTTGAGCTGTCAATGTCTATGACAGGCTTACTTTAAAGTATGTTTTCAGTCTGGATTAAAAGTTTCCAGAACTTACATAATGTCAAATTGTATGCACTTGCTCTTTGTTCTCATGCAGCAAGACCTGTATTGGTTGTTGAAAATCCCTGTGCACCAGCTGAGAGGAACTTCATCTGATCAAAGCTAGTGGATGGGGGAGGATATGATAATGAATCAAAATACACCATTAGTAATGGGGATTATGTTATGCCGTACTTGGTGTGTGTTTATGATGTCCAAAATCAAGAAAATAACTGACAGAGGCGTCACTTTTTGTAGCAAGCCTACTCCTTTATGAAGCAATATGTTTTCATTTAAAAAGCACATCCAAAAGAAGTAGGAAACAGACAAAATAGTAAACATAACAGTAACAGGGAACATGCCAGAAGGCAAGACCCCTTTGAAATCACAAATTGGCTCTGGTGGAAGAAGCTGTTTTTGTCTCCCACATACAAATACCAGGTTGAGAATTTTAAATTTCTGTGTTTTCTGGATAGACTTTAATCTGATTCCCCATCACTTCTATAAAGAGGGTGACTAGCCCAAAGACATTTGCCCCCCAGGCCTGGGAAAATATTGTATATGAGATGGTGGCTTTGAGTAGAGTTGCCTATTCAGACCCCAATGAGTAGAGGACCCAGTCAATGACAACCCATATATTATAAAGCTGATACCTGTTCAGACCCATATTACATTGCCTGGTTTCAAGAATAACCTTTTTCAGATTTGTGCTTTTATGTGACTAAATGTAGACAGAATGAATGATAAGGATGATTTATATAGTAAATTATGGTATTGTATTTATTGGTTTGTTGAGGAGAATTATTATTTTCATTGATTTTCACAGATCATTTCATAAAGAATTTCTTTGTTTAAAATGCGTCCTTTACAATTCCCCACCTATGGAATATATAACTAAAAATCTTTTAACAAACCGTTTCATCATACCCACTCATTGGGGCGTACAAAGGGCCCATTTACACCTGTGTATTGTGGGAATGTGTATTACTGAATATATAACGCATGTTTTTTGTATTAGTATGTTCTGGTGTGACATTCCCTGTCAATAGCACACTAACACATTATCCAATGCAGAGACATTGGACCTGATTTATTAAAACTATCCATGGCTGGAGAGAATACACTTTCAGCAGTGAAGCTAGATGATCCAGCAAACCTGGAATGGATCTGGTCCAAGATTGAAAACATTTGCTAACAAATAGCAAATGACTTTTAGGAAATCCATTCCAGGTCCAGGATCACCCAGCCTCACTGATGAAAGTGTCTCCTCTCCAGCCATGGGGAGCCTTAATAAATCAGCCCCATTGTACTACACTACAACACATGGAAATGTACTTCTGTGCGTTGCAGTTAGTTGTGTCAGAAACATTTTTTGCACAAAGACCTAACAGCAAAATATCTGTTTTACAAAGGTGTAACTTACTGCGGTTGGCCATAAACACTTCCAGTGCAGTGTTCTGTAGAAGATAGCGCCTGGAAAAGACAGCCCGGATCTCGCTGAACATCCATTTCCCATGAAGGCCTTCAGTGTAAGCAAGAACCTGAAAAAACAGAGGTTAAGACAAAAATTTAAAATCAACTCTTCTTCCCTTTATAATATTTTAATTCATTTTTTTTATTACAACCTTTTACTTTAAACCTTTTCTCTGTGAATTCATTATCGTCACTTAATATAGGAGATTAATTAGAAAATGTTAGTCCTTGAGGATCAGCTGCTTTGGTGTGTAACAGGAACCTATGGGAAATACAGCATGAAGACAATCTGGTATGATTGAATGGTCTCAGAGGACAACGCTTGTCAGGCATGTTTGCATAAAGTTTTTTTTAATCACACTGCTTATTGTTATACCACTTTCCTCTCCAATATGAAAGAACACATCAGTGTCCCAGTGCATGTAATAAAAAGATATCTAAATCCTATTTATGTTAACAAATCTCGAAAACAACAGACGTAATACCTATTAGTCTTACAAGAAAATAAATCAGTGTTTTCTAAGAACATTCTCTTGGAGAGAAAATCTAAAACATACAGTTTATGTTATATTCCTTTTATTACCTGATGAAAAGAATAGTCACTAAATTTACTGGTAATGCAATATACAATGCAGAGTTTATATTAAGGTATTGGTACATTAGTAACCAGACAAGTAAAGGAAGGAGAACTCAAACTTGAAAAGTGTTGTTAATGTTAATTTTTATTATTATTTAAAAATATTTTTTTATAGTTATATCAAAAGCTAAGAGGGATAAGGATTGAAGACAGTTGAAGAGAGAGATAGAGACGTAAAAAAAGATAATAAATAAATAAATACATATATATATATACAGGAAGAGAAAGAAAAACTGTAAGAAAGAGAGAAGGGGACAAAAATGTAGAGATATTCAGGATATAAATATAATGCAGAGACGGACAAACAGACTTGTGCACTCAATTGATAAAAGCTACATACAGACATTAAATAAAAATAGTTCTCAATAAACAATTCTTGGCAAACGATATCACATACATATGACAATGATACACTCGTTCATAGCAGACATCATAGACATGTCAACTGACTACGGTCCACGCAGGTGTGGTTTTGTGCACTATTCGCAGTCTAGCAACATCTGTACACACGCTAAGGATGAACAGTAATTGCCCTAACTAATCTTTTAGACTGAATCACACATTTTTTGGTACTAATAGCTCTGAAAGTAACCTGTGTAACCTGAAAAAGTCATTATGACCAACAGTGGCATTGGAGAATCATGTGAATCCTCATCTTTTAAGGTTGTTGGCCAAATTTGGAATGAATATGTGACGATGGGTTAAGAATTATTCGTTCAGAACAACATTTATCTAATGTCTGTATATGCCAATAGACAGACAGAGAATCTGGTGTAGATCTTCCCCATATCAAATTGACAAAAAGACACTTAAATCTGATAAACAGAGATCCATAATCCCAAGACAGATAGATGGATAGAGACAGCTAAGTTACCCGCACTGGTAGCTATGCTTTGCTCTCTAAAGTGAATGGAAATTGAGGGTGCTGTGCATTCACCAGTCAGCTTGTGTCAGGGGTTCATGAGGTGTATGAACAGAAAGCAGATGGTCATTTCATGCTGCATGTCACGCTTCCTCATGGTGAAAATAGGCAGTTCAGGTTATTATCATAGCTGATGAGGCTGAAAGTCTATCAAGTTTACTGCATTGTGCATCAAATATTGAATCTGCAAGTATCATTTTAGAAAGTATTTGTGTCCACAATAGGCAGTATGCAAAGTCATTTAGATATGGACTAATATTGTCCTAATGTGTGCTGCTGTGGGGACTATAAACAGATCAGTGTATAAACTAACAGTTTGTGCTTGGATTGCTTAAATATTTTTAGTAATGTAACCCAATGTTAAATGCCATTCAGTTAGGTTTTGTGTCTACTTTAATATGTCATTCAAAAATTCATTTATTTTTTTGGTAATATCTAAACATCTTAATAAAAGACAAGGAAACCCAATGGCTGATTCAAAGACCAAAGTGCTTGAAGATAAGAAATAAATTAGAAACAAGGCTTTAAGTGCTAATCTGTTCAGGTAACGGCTGATGGCATTTCAACTGTGATATTTATAGGCATATGAAGTAGGTCAAACACCTCATCTAAATAGAAGCTGCAAGTTTACATACAAGCAACAATCGCCATATGTAGAGCAAGCTATAGCAGCAACATCACATAGAATAAAATAATGCTAAATACTGAAATACGGGAATCAATATGGCAGTCAGGAAAATATGATAAGAAGGTAAATCATGGGCAGGCATTATATGACTATTTTTTTTTCAGGCTGAGTGAGCAAACGTTCTTTATGTCTGTGACCTGCTGCATGTCATAACAGAAGCTTTCAAGCATTTGTCTTGGAATACAAGTAAATTTGTCCTGTTTGAATATTCTCAACAATTGTCCAATGCTATCAGTGCTTACGTTGGAGTCAAGGGTGTCTACTACAAGCATAAACATGCTCACTAGGGCAATAGAAGAGAACTGGAATTGGTCGTTTTTTTTAACACACATGCAGGTGAGTTTCAGCTAAGATCATTCATTTTTACCAAATCTAATGTCTAAGCTGTTGAAAACGTTGCACAGTATATAGCCGCCTTTACTAAGTGCAAAATACTTACACAAATCAGTTATTGATAAGGAAACCTAAAAGTGTTGATTTACTGCCAAGTACCGAGGTTATTTATCAATCAACCATAACAGTCATCTGTATCTGGAAACCCTTTGGAGAACAGACTGCTTGCAGTAAGGCTGGAAGTGCACTGCACACGCTCCATGGTGAGATAGGAGTGAGATGTTTTATAAGGAAGGTTAAGTCTGATGCTAATGCTTTTTTTTTGTTTAAGCAATGACAGTCCAGACTGGTGAAGCTGTGCTGGGCTGCTGTAATTTCTCCCAGGAATAGCACTTTCCCAACCTATGCAGCACATCAAAGTCTCTAGAGTTCAATTAAAATTGGATTACATTGAAATGCTCCATCCATGGGACTGTGTATTCACTAACACTTTTCACAGTAATACTCCAGATGACAGGTACCCATCCCAATTTAAACAGTTGTCATAGAGACCAAGCGGTAAGAACAGTAACACTGAGCAGTACAAAGGAAAGGTAAGCAGAAGGGATTGCTCTGAATGAAGGCCGTTTTCTTGTAATGCGGTTAAAGCGGCGCTTTGCCACAGCTAGAAATTCTCCTGCCTTAAACTGTATTTTCTGGCTCTGTTCTCTGCCAATCACATGTCAAGGATAAATCCTTTGCTGGTTAACTATTAGAATTTAACACATTATTTTCTGTGTTGCTCTACCAGTAAAAAAAAATATATAGCTTGAAATACATAGATGATTTCCTTTATTTTGACCTAAAATGGGGTTGTAATAATTATTACCAAATGGGCCCAGCCTGTGGTATGAGCTTCCACAAACATTGTTCTAATCTGATTCACACTTCTCCGTTTCCTAGTAGTCCTAATCTTGAAGCATTCTGTATTGTGAATGGGAAATGTAACAAAGAAGATGCCAATAGATTTTAACCAATATGACGGTGGGTAATTCAATTTGTTGGCTTCTACCCAAATCTGCTGCAATGCCTTCAAAAAATAGGTTTTATAGCAATAACCAAAATGTGTGCATGTCAAGCACATAGGTATTTTGTATTTCAAGAGTAATGTTTTGAGATATTAGAGCTTACAGTGAATGTCAATGACGGTCTATGCCTACAGGTGGTATGAGTATATGCTGGTCATAATTCTTTCCAACATTCAAGGCTTTTCAGATGCATGGTTGAACATAATGGACAAGTCGTTTTACACCTAGCTTACTACATAACACATTTATTCTAATGAAACTTTGCCTGTTTTGATTAAAGTAAACCTTTCATAAGCCTATAATGAACAAAATACATAAGCAAAGGTTACCTTGTCAGGTTGTCAAATATGTAAAAAGAAAGGTATAGATGCTCTATGTAAATAAAAAATAATACTAAATAATATTGGAATGTATATCAAAATGTAAGCGAATACAAGGTAACAGAGACTCTCCTAATGAATGCCAAATTGTTCCAGGAACAGAGACTTTCCACAATGAAAATGTCCAAATGAAAGGTATGCCTTCCTAAAGCTGTGGACAGGAAACTCTGTGACTAGGCGGGGTAAGACCAGAGGTTCCCATTTCTGTATTGTATACCTTATCTATACATAAGGTGCCCTGTGTACCTTTATGTATTGAATAAGCCATAACGGATGTTACGAAACTGTATGCAGAGAAGTCCTTAGATGGTGGTTGTATTCGTTTCCATATATCATGTTTTTCCTTTAGTAACAAACTTCTGGTCCTCTTAAAACATTTACCTTCAATAAAAACCTTAAAATTACTTTTAAATTCAGCAATGCATTAAAAACCCAACTCTATTTGTCTTTTAAAGCTAAAGTCTTGGACAAATTCCAGATGTAAACATTCCTAAATATAGAAATAGCTCCCCTTTCCCCTCCATTAAAAATTGGCCTAAATAGCATAAATAAGACGGCTCATGCTAATTATGGATAAAAGGGATGTAGGTTAAAGTCATGATGGTATATATAAATGAGGAAATTATGGTGAGTGTTGTAAACACACAATTTTCCAAATAACAAGCCAACCACCTTTTAATTGCTCAAATTATCTGGAATCAATTCCCCCAAGGTATGTGGCTATTAGCAATAATGGCTGAGTATTTATGGCAGTTGCAGCCTATGAATAGAAAGTGATGGGAAATCGGTATAAACCACAGCTATCAGGTCTCCATTACAGAACCACAAATGACAACTAAACCATGATTTACAAATGATGTGTATCTGTTTTTTCAGTTGTTCAGAGTACATAATACGTTCTTAGGCTCTCATCAACAGTGGGAATATGCATTATCAATGTTTGAAGTGTTTGTGTGGTGTGTATACACATGTAATACCGATCTTTTCATCTCTCCTTGTCAAGTATGTAAAATAGGTCAATCTGTAAATTACTTGTCAGTGGTATGGACTGAGTCTTAAGATGTCAAAGTGAACCTATAATCATCACATAAACTACAGGCCTGATGTCCAACACATGAAATTCTAATGCAGCAAAACAGTGGATGCTTTTTGTAATGAACTTTTTAATGGAAAAGATGCCCAGATATAAGGAAACAGGTGCAGCTCTGTATATAACTGATCATTACATTTATTATTTTTAATGCTATCTGGTGTAGGTACCAGCTTTGGGCACATCACCAGTGACCACTCAATGGCCATAGAGGATCTCCATGGAACCGCAGGAGGCTCAGAAAACATCTATAGAAGCGGAGGAGGCGCAGAGGATTTGGCGGCTTGTTAGGAAGCAGCAACAAGATCCTGGACCTGTCATCACACAGGTAAGTCTGTGCCATAATTGGCAGGTATGCTGTGTGTGCAAACTTTCTGATTATGGCAGAAGCTCAACACCCACCTGCTTAAATGACATATTTTTCTTTACAAAGAACAGAGCTGCAATAATTTGTGACTATTATATCCGCATAGAGGACATTTTTTAGTGCATTTTATAAAGGATTATACATCTCACCAAAAAATTGGAGAGAAAAGAAAAACCAAAGGATTTAGGAAACTATCCACCCAAACTAGGGTCATGAGGATTTATGCTAAGTTTTTAAAAGGACAGGATTGAAGGGAAATCTCCCTGGGGACACTGCAATAATAAAACATAAAAATAGGTATTTTTTACAATAACACAACATGATACAGATGGGAGTAGTTCAGAAAATCCTGCAAAGGTTCTAAATAAAAAAGTTTCTGCTGCAGCTGGGATTTAGGACTCTCTATATAAATGACATTTTAACTTCTAGCTGTCCTATAAGCTCAAATCAGTTTGCTAACAATATTAAAGAAATGAAACAATGACATCACGTTTGAGACTGCCTTTGCTTGCTACAAGGCTCAGCGTATTTAGATTAACCTCCTCCCTGGGGAGACAAAGCACAAAGTGCCGGTCAAAGAAAAAGAAAACAAAGCTTGTGGTATACAGAGAAAGACAATGAGGTAAGGAGCACAGATCAGTATTTGTCAAAACATTGGGTCCTGCTTTAAAACATAAAGGCCTCCTCCGTGTTGAACTGAATTATGGGCTTTATTTTTTTTTTTTATATATTTTTATCCCAGCTGCAGAAAAAGCTATCTAATGAACCTGTCTGGGGCTGCTGTCCCCATCCTGTCAGAAGTGTCAAGAAATGACAAGCACAGGGGACAGGGCGCCGGCAGTCATAGACAGCCCTGCCAGCTGGAGAGTTCAGCCCCAATCTAATCACACCAGCAGAAAAGGAGTTTCACGCTTTCAGCCTGACAGGATGGGCTGCAGGCAGAGAGGCCTGTGCAAAAGGCGAGATGGGAACAATGCTTTTTGTTTCAATTACATACCTATTCACACAGTAATTAAATGGCATTACCACCAAGTATAAATGTGACCTTGCCATGATACCATTATCGAAGGGGCAGAAAAGTAATTTTCAGGTTATATGGAAAGAGGCTGATACAGGATTACACAATGTAGTGAAAAGAGATGCATGTATACATTATCTAAAACATGCAACATTTTATATATCATGCATCTTGTGTGTGATAGCATGAATAATACAGAGATGAATGTCACCAGTACAGTGTCACCAATGGCATGGGAACAATTAGACCAGTGGTATAAGAAGTCTAAAGCTGAAAACTTCTGAAAATGTAACTGTAGGAAAACAAAGAAATCTAATCCACTATTGTAAAGTATAACTGCAGTTAGAGAGGAGCATGTCACACAGATCTTTAAAGAGAAGACTAACAGCCATAGTAATAGGCTGCAAAGACAAGTTTCTGTTCTGTTACTGGTGAGTCCAAAAATACCAATATTTCAGATATGGAATCCAATACTTATTTTGCAAAAATGTAAAATAGTGGCGCCTTACAGGACACAATACATGGGAATGACTAGTTGCAGTTATGTACGAACACTTTGGGCGTTGTGAAATAATTTTTGGACAAACTATCTGCTTCAAGTAGGTTATGAGATAGGGATCCATTGTTCGTATCTAGTAAAAAGCTGGAGGAGTCCATGTTCAGTACAGCCAATATTGGTCACAAATGTTTTTGTGTAGATCAGTCCTTCAAACTTGGAAACATAGAGGCTCTCTGAAAATGCTATTTGGCTGGATTGTCATGATGACCCTGTTGTGTCAAAACTTACAATCATTGACCCAACCCAAGATTGGGTAACCCAATAGCATTTTCAGGGGGAGGTCAACATAGGGTAACCCCATATGAGGAGCCAAATTATCACTTTGATGTCTGCTTTTGGCTGTGAAAATACCATGTAAGGCATTGAATGGCAAACAGAAGTAAAACAAAACCATTACCAAGGTACATTGTTCTGTATACCTCTATATTAAGTGCATTTGTCACTACCAGACTAGAAAAAATTTATAGTAAATTATTAAGCTCAGGTTAAAATGAATAGACTGCCAACACACCAGAACAGACAAAAATGATAATCAGATTGACTCTTTTTTTCCCATTGAAGCACTAAAATGCATGGTATTGCATTAGGTTAATTTGCAGAGGGGTGCTGCTGACAATATATGCAACACAGGATTAATTAAAGGGAGCAAATATAAGAAGTTCCTTGCTAGGAATTACATACACATAAAGCACAACCCATGGCAGAATGGTAGAACTTTCTAATAGACTAAACTTTGCCTAAAGATAGTTGTTGTGTTGACTAAGGTGGCGTTGAAATGTTGCGTTGAGGCCAAACCATGTAGGAATAAATTCTAAGTATCATTGTCTGGCTGTCATCTGTTATTTTTTCACAAATTGTGTGGGAAGGAAAAAGTTCATTGTATCAAGCAGATGTTTTACCTTCACTAAAATGATGAATTCCATCGCAAAACACTTCTAAAATGAGTAATGCACTATAAAAAGAGTTCCAAAACTTTAGTGGTGACATCAGTGCTTTCTACGAGTTTAATGTTTTACATATATTCACATCAGCATGTCCCTTTATTTTCACATTGCTACTCATAAATCTCCAAGCCGGATAATTGTTCACGTGATGAACTTTGTGTGGGTTCATCAGAGAAGCTCTTCACCAAAGAGATTACAGAGCTACTAATTCGCCAGCGCAGAACAAAGAATACATTTTTATTCGGCCCCATTCACTCACAGGAAACAGACTGCTGAGTAATTAGTGACATCACTGTGGGTGTATAATTCTCCAATTAGCACTACATGTCTGACCTGCAATAAATTGCCCAAGCTTCACAACTTTGTGTCCTCGTTGCAATAAAAAAGACTAACGACTAATTTGATGAAGACAACTCGACTGCCTAATCCAGCATTATTTCCTTTGACACTGTACAATGTTTCACAATATCAAACTACTCCTAAATAACTGAATAAAGGCATTATGTATGCTGTAAAATAAAAGGTGCTTGCTGGTATATCCCAATAAGCATTAAACCTTACACTATACCTCCTGCAAAAATGTATGAGATCAAAGGAATGATGTTTAAATTTTTATTATTAATTCTTCATTCTTTACCCCTTGTGGATCGATGTCTTTAGTTTTTTCTTATGACCCCATAGCTTGGGAATGGGATATGTCAGGGGTCAGCAACCTTTACTATCAAAAGAGCCATTTTGCCTCCTCTTCCACTAAAGAAAAATAGTCTGGAGCCGCAAAACATAACACAGTTTATAAACTTTTAAAAGTTTTAATATTTTTTTAATTTTACCTGTTACAACAAGTGTGCATGTGTAGGCCTACTTTGAAATAAATTAAACACTGAACTATGCCCCTAGAAGCCTCCAGCTTCTAACGTATCATCCTGTTACATTAGCTGGAGGCTTCTAACGTAACAGGGTAGATTTTTTTGATGGGCAGAGTTCTTTATGTTCTGACGATGCCTTAGCGATGAAATTTTAAGGGGTGTTAGCCACAGGTGTCCCTCATTTGCAGCTTTAATTTTGTTCACCTGTACCCCCCAATCTTGAGTAATTGGGGTTCAGGTGCTAGAAGCCTCAAGCAATGTGTAACAGGGTAGATTATTTTGATGGGCAGAGTTCTTTATTTTCTGACTATGCCTTAGCGATTCAATTGTAGGTGGTGTTAGCCATAAGTGTCCCCCACTTGCACCTCTATTTTGGTCACCTGTACTGCCTCCCCCCCGTTCCAGAGAAATTGGGGTTCAGATGCTAGATGCTTCCAGCAATGTGTAACAGGGTAGATTTTTTTGATAGGCAGAGTTTTTATGAATTTTTAGGAGGTGTTAGCCACAGGTGTCCTGTACTTGCACCTCAAATTTTTTTCACCTGTACCCCCGTTTCCAGATAAATTGGGGTTTAGGTGCTAGAAGCCTCCAACAATGTGTAACAGGGTAGGGGTTTTTTGATGGGTGGAGTTTTTAGGAGGTGTTAGCCACAGGTGTCCCCCACTTGCACCTCTAATTTTGTTCACCTGTACCCCCTTCCTGTTCCAGAGAAATTGGGGTTCAGGTGCCTCCAGCAATGTGTAACGGTAGATTTTTTTGATGGGCAGAGTTCTTTATGTTCTGATGATAGCCTATCAATTAAATTTTAGGGGGTGTTAGTCACAGGTGTCCCCCACTTGCACCTACATTTTTGGTTTTGTACATCTCCCCATTCCAGAGGAATTGGGGTTCAAAGGAGGGGGATGTCATTGTACACACCCATTTGTACACGCCCCGTGGTAGATTTATTTCACTGGTAGATTTTTTTCATTAGAACTCCGGATAGGGAATCCCCCTCCTCCACAGTGTCTTGGGAGGAAGGGGATCCCCCATCAGAGATCTCCCCGCGGCAGCCGAAGGGAGCCACAACAAGGAGGCTGAAGAGCCGCAGGTTGCAGACCCCTGGGATATGTCATTGTTTACTATGTCCAAATTCAGTAAAAGTTATTGGTTTTCACCTGTTACACATAACAGCTTTACAATATCTATGCACACCCCTTCATGTATATTAAAAAAGACCATTTTTTATTTTATTCACCTGAAAATCCTACTTTGTGCAGTAATCAAAAAGCTCCAAGATTGCTATTTTCTCTGTGCCATCTTGAATGTGATGTTAGCAGCCCCAACAGTATACTTGATGCATTTTACACTAAACATGCTTATTTACAAGGACTATTATGAATAGGAATGTTTAGCGGAAAATTTGTAAAGGTTCCTGCTGTTGAAGAAATTGTTAGTTTCTTCTGTTGGTAATGAACTTAAAATGTAAACAGCAAAAACTTTTTTTTTTTAATCTGTACATGTGGCAGTTCAAAGTATTAATCATAATCGTATGAAGCATATAACTTTGAATATTAGCGTGGCACATTTTAATGAAGCACATGACTTTCTCACCACCTTATATTACTATGTATAGATCTGTGTCTATTAGAGGCTGATGGGCAATGACATCACTCTCTGATCTTAATGGTTCTGTACACAGTTCTATTCAGTTTGCCAAGCATTAAGTTGCTCACCACTGCATGCAACATTTGGCTCACCACAAACAACCGCATTAGTTTTCCTATTGGGGGGAGCATTCCAGGCAGCAGCGTAACCACATTGTAAACATGGGAGATGGGTACTCTGCTTCTGTATCAAGCATTAAAGCATTCAATCCAGAAGCCAGGAAACTTCTGTGAGTATAATTCACCTAATAATAAAGAGGAGACAGACAGTGCAATAAATGCCTCGGCATGGGTCATGTAACCAGTAGCCAGAGGAAATTCAGATTCTAGTTGCAACATTAACAGACAAATTCTTTTAAAATCCTTTAATTATTTTTTTTTTAGAATGCTAAGAAACAGCTTCATTTAAATTTGAGTTAAACTGTACTTTAATATGGAAGCTGGATAGTCAGAGAGCCTAAAATTTATCTTGCTACTGGCCCTTATCACATACAGCTATGTACGTGGAAATGCCAAGTCAACGTTAGATTCTAAGATTAAATATAATTGTTTCAACAAAAAATGTTCTTACAAATAAACTGTAAATATTACCAGCAATGTGTAAGGATTACTTAAGAACCAAACACAGCTTACGTACATAACAGATGGCTCTTGCTGTGACAGTGACTGTTTTGCATCACAATATAATGAGTAATTTTCTACCAGTAGTAGCGGAGGAAAAGCAGATCTTTCTCCACCAATATTAAATTATCAGCTAAACATATAACTATGAATGAACTCCAGGAAGCAGCACTTGGTATCTGGTGGTTAAAGCTGAGCTGCATCTTTTGGAGAGCAGCCGTTCGCATAGAAACCCTGGGTTTGTTTACCATCAAATCTCGTGACCGAGCGCCAGATGGTGGAATTCACAAACTATGTCAATCATTATAAGATCAACTTCTTGTGTTCTTGAACGAGTTGGTGAAATTAGAAAGCAACGAGTGAGATGCAACCTCCCTATGGATGATATGTCTATAAACTATGTAATAAACATCAATGTAGTTATCAAGAGGCTCTGTAGAAGCATAAGGTCTCAATCTCCTGAGCACATTTGACTTAATTGTGCTGTTGTATGTGCAATTATTTTAAAAAAAGAACTTTGCGTATATTTGCCCAACTTTTGGATCTATTATACATTTGCTGAACAGAGCATGAATATAAGTCATTTATATGCATATCTCAAATGCATGGATCGGAAATTATATGTGACTAAGCACAAATTCACACAATATCCCCAAACACGCAATTATCAACCAGCATTCCATGTACAGTAATGGTCTGTAACAGGACTGCACATACCTGTGGCAGTTATGGATAGACATCCAGATCGGCTGTATGTTCTGTGTAGAGATGACACTTTCACTGTACAAACACTAGTCTTTTCATGCTAAAGGCAGAAGGAAACACTGCGCACAATCATATCACATTCACTGATGTCACTTGACCAGAGTGCTTGTAATATAATGAATTATCTTCCTTCTGATTCTGTTTGAGCAGCAGAGCAGTATCTTTAGTGTAGTAGAGTAAAACTGTTCTGATGTCAGAGTGGAAATATTTGAATAGACAGATTCATGTTCTCTGTATAAATAGATTAGTTGAGATTATAGAAGAACAGTAGATAACTGAATGGCAACCTAAAGATTTGAGTGCCATCAATCATGAAGACTAAATTATTTAAAACTTACCCCAATGGTTTACCTTTCCATTTCTCACACCATAGACACTCAACCCAACTCCCAAAGTGAACCTTTAGTTCTTGATCTTACTTCTGCATCTCTTGACCCTAACACTAACCTATTCTAACTGTAAACCTTATTACCCCTACAGCAGACTACATTAGCTCTGATTTAATAAAGCCCCCCAAGGCTAGAGAGGTTACACTTTCATCTGTAAAGCTGGGTGATCCAGCAAACCTGGAATAGATTTCTTGGAGATCGTTTGCTATTTGTTAGAAAATGTTTTTAATACAAGACCAGGTGTATTCCAGGTTTTCTGTATCACCCAGCTTTACTGATGATGAAGTGTATCCTCTCCAGCCTTGGGGAGCTTCAATAAATCAGAACAATTTTATTTAATGACAGACGTAATGTCTAATTCTGAAAAAGCCCTGTAAAGTCTAGACCTAGGATTCAAAGGTATTCCATAGGGATCTATTTAACCAAACAGAATTACTTAATCACAGGGTCCCTTCACTTCAGCAATGGTTAAGTTGAAAAATGTTTGGGCCACGACAAGTTCACCTTATACCGTTGTTCTCCTTTTAGGTATAAAAAGTGTCTGGAATGAACCAGCATCTTGTACAAAAAAGCCCTATTAAGTAAAATATTAAAAACATGAATATCAATATGTAAATGCGAAGTGCAAAACATCCATAGTAATAAGATCATCTCTCTCTGATTGCATAGGCTTATTGTAGATAAAATAACTAAAAGATGTAAAAAAAATGTAAAATAACTGCTGCTCTATCGAGTTGTCTAGTTAAAGCTCCAGAACTATGTATAACAAAAATGATCATTCAAATTTTTACAGCCATAGACAGAAATGAAAAACGTCAGCTTAGAATTATGCACTAAAATTGACAAACCTCATTAAGAAGCAGTCTCCATGTTCCATTATTAATCAGTTTTGTAAAGCACAATTAGTGCTGTAGAATGCTCCGGTATACCTTGTTAAGTGGTCTGACACTCACATGTGAAGTGAACAGTAAACCCTTGAGAAGGCTTTAATGTGTAAGAGCTGAAACCATCAAGTCTTCATTGAGCCATTTAGAGGCAATATATTAAAAGGCAGCAGATAGGTGACCTGTTATTTTATAGCCCCTTCTCGGCCCGTGAATTAAAATGCCCAAGTACAGCCATCTTTTTTTGACACGAGAGGAGTGAATTTTCATGGGGGCACATCACAAAACAGATGATGAGGGAGGAATGACTTACCATCCCCTCTATTAATCTTGTCTTCCTACCTTTGCATTTGCTTTCTCTTTCCACCAAGGTAATAATGACACCCTCATCCATTATCCTTTTATCCCTGTTATTCACATGAAATTGCTTAATAATATGTTACAGATTCGTCTTCCCCTGCATAATTCTTCCTGTCATTTGTAGTATATCATGCAGCAAACACACAGCCCACTTTCGCTGGCCGTGCTTTGAAGATTATTGTCAGTGACATCTTCAGGATGCATTTGGAATCTGGAGCATCATTTTCCTTGTGGAGAGAAATTACGCTGACTTATCTGTCATTGCCAAAAGCACAACAAGCAATCTGGTGTTAATGCATAGGTAAAATGGGATTTTATCAGGGCGCCAGGACATAAAACTATTGTAAATACATGGTAATGGGGTACCTTTCATAAATAAATAAGCTTCTTAAAAAAATAAAACCTAAATTCACTCTTCAGACGATTGCCAATTTTGAAGTCAAAGTATTCAAAATAAAATTTAAAATAATCTAAAAAAAGGAAAGGCTTTACAATAAAATTTGGAGTTTCAGGTTACAAATACATTATCAAAGTCAGGTTTTAAACATCTGTTAAATTATTTTCATGCATCTAGTCCAAGTCACTGGGTTTTTAATGGGTATTCTGTATTGCAGAAGGACAAGGTGCTGGTAAATGGAAAGATAGTGGTTTTCCACATATTTGTCATTGGTAGGAGTATGGATAGGTGGTTTTTAGGTATATTTGAAATATAGAATATAAATTCCTCCTCTTAGATTGTAAGCTCTTCGGGGCAGGGTCATTTCCTCCTGTGTCACTGTCTGTATCTGTCTGTCTTTTGCAACCCCTATTTAATGTACAGTGCTGTGGAATATGTTGGCGCTATATAAATCCTGTTTATTATTATTAAAAATAATAAGTACTATTTTATTTTAAACCAGCACATGGGGATCCATGCTTCCCAGTCTATCCTTATCTACTTTGTGAAGATATCAGTTTTCGGAGTTCAATAGCTCAAACCCCAACTTAAACACGAGAGGAGACAAAACATTGTTACGATCAGGTACTGTTTAGCACTGACATATTACAAAACGCTTCACATAGTCCATATTAGTGTTAACTCCAAAGAGCACACAATGTAATCTCTGTAGTTTAATGGCAGTAACATTGTTTAGGGCCATTGTGGGGGAAAGCCATTGATCTACCAGTATGTTTTCGGAGAGTGACCAGAAAAAACCCACAAACACAGGGAGAAAATACAGACCCCATGCAGCCGTATCCAAGTTTGTTTTAGTAACTAAAGACAGGTGTTTTTTGCTGAACTCTTCTATTATATAGTGCAAACTAATTAACATTTACCTGGGAAGGATAGAGATATATTGGTAAAATAAAAAAGTTGTATGGACAGATCTATTTAAACTCTATTATTGATAGAAAGAACGGAGAGAAACCAAGTACCTAAGCTGCTGTGTGTTTTAACATGCAGTAAAAAAATGTTTATTTCATATGGAAATTGGGATATTCCTAAACTACTCAGAATAACACGATGGGTGCTTCCATAGTAAGAATATATTAGTTGAAGTTAGATATCAGTCGTTTCCCTCCCATGCCTTGGATGTTCACAGAAATGTCACATGCAAAAAGTGGATGATGGGTATGTTCTCTTCATTCAGTCTTAATTTAAAATTGTGAAGCTTCAGAATGCAAGTTTTACAGAAAAGCAGCCAGACCAAGCCACAAGCATCTAGTACAAAATTATAATAGTGTAAAGTGGTGATTAATTAAAGTTTTCTTTTTATACTTACAATAATATAAGTCTTTTAAGGTATAACGTCTAAACTTTTATCATTGCTAATGATTTCTGGATGAATGAACATTCTACATGCCAATTAGTAATATGTATCAATTTACATTCTGTGTCAATTACAAGAACATTAAACTAGGCAGCGTTTATCATCTATAAAATATGTGATAGGCTGGCACAGCAATGTGCAAATCAAAGTCCAGCCTACCAATGTGTACTGTGAAAACAGAAAATAGCAAAGGATTTTTAATGAACACAAAATCAGCTAGCTCTTTATCAGAAGATCAGCCCTGTCGCAAACAAGTAATTTTCCCTATCGGGGGGTGCCGTTCTAGAGGGACCCTGGCTATCCAGCTTGCATGCCAAATCTGACAACACATGACAAGCTGGTCGGCGTGCAGTAATTTGACTAATTATACTGGATTAGAGCATATTAATGCAAGCTGTTTTCTCCCGAGTTAATGACCTGCTGACTGGGTCTGCAAGGCCCCACTTGGTCTGCAGACAGAGGGGAAAAAGTGCTTTCTAAGCTCTCGTCGTTTCACATCAGCAAATGAGTATATCAAACTAGTGGGCAGCAAAATGCAAGCGACATTTTGTCTACTCCAAAGAAACACAGTCTTCTTTAACTTTCCACCTCAAGGGTTCCTTTGATGAAAAATTAAAATACCTCCAGCCTGCTCATCAGTGTTCAGAGACAGGGAATGTGTAGCCTATGTGTACTTTTCCAAACTCAGCATGATGGCTGGCTATAAGGCAATCAACTCCATGTGTGTAAATTGTGCATTGCTAAAACATATACTATGTTTATCTGAAAGCAACCACAACACACGTGCAAGATGTAATTATACAACAGATTCTGTAACATAGAAAATAAAAACAGTATAAAAAGGCTCCGATGGAAGCAGCCACAACCCCAGCATTATGCACCATTTATTCATTTTGTGGCCGTAAAGTTAAATCTATTCACTGGGCCACTTTTCTTGAAGCACTGTGGGAGACATCAATTGAGGAGTTTCTGTATACATCAGAACCTAATCACACAGGTGCTTTGCTTTGTGATAAATACCCTTTAAGTGCTTTAATTACACACGTTTTCATTTGCTGCTCAGCATAATATTCCATTCATTGTTGACCCTAAAACAAATTATTAATTGTAAATGAGGCAAATAACAACAGAAAGTGTTATAACCAAACTAAATATAAACCTTTCCATTTATTGTAAAAAGTGGAATTGTTAGAACGTTAGTAGGAATTTTATTAGTGAAAAGAAAGGTTTATGTGAGTTACTGAGTTTTAGAAAACATTGACACCCACTGTCCTAAATTAATTCTGGAATGTTTTATATCGGATGAACTTTACAAAACATTATTATAACAAAAAATAACAAAATATCAGTTTGTCATTTTTCTGTTTGCTTGCCCTATGCTTTTTTTTAAACCCTTATACAAGGTCTTACAAATTAGCCAGGGATTATGCTGGCAATGGACATGAAGAAGGCTAAATGAAAACAAGCAAACGGCAATCCCTGGGTATATCATCCAATCTGGCGGTAATACAAAACAGCAATTATTTACTTGTGCGCTGTAAACTATTTCACTGCTTCAAATAAAATGTTACATGTTACAGATCAAGTGGAAGTAAACAAACACTGCAATTATAGAATTAAAAGTAATTTTGTTTCTGTCGACAGAATATGGATTGTTTTTTAACAAAAGGTTTTATTTTGGTGAAAAATAACTAGAGGTGTTTTTTTAGACAATTTTAGCCAACCTTGGACATTGTTGGGCAGACTAAATCAATTGTTCCATTCAACTTTTCTCTAAATGTGTTGAGAAAACAGGCACAATGAAAAAAAATGCCTGTGTTAACTAAAATGAAATGCTGTGATTTTACTTGTTTAGCAGTAACAATATGAAAAGGCTGTGTGAATTTTTTTTCAACAATGGGAAACAAATGTCTGTGTATAACTGGAATTAAAGAAAGTGGTTTCACTGAGTCAAAATTCACAATATGAGAAAACTGGGTGAAATTTTTTGCAACAATGGGGAAAATATCTGTGTACATAATAAACAAATTGCTGTCATTTCACTAGCTTAACAGTGACACTATTCGCAAGCATGTTCTCCAAAAGCACTATTTGTCCCTATATTTTTTGCTCTAAGCTCTGTCCCTGAAAGATAACTACTCATTCACTAGCCATGCACTGTAGCCAGATCTTTGCCATGATTCAAAGAAAGAACTGCACAGTGTCAGAGTGATACCTGCTTCCTCCACAGCCTATATATCTCCCCATCCTCCCAGCTTTTGTAGGGGTAACCTCAATCCTTACACACAATGCCTCAGGGCACTGGGGTGGCTTTTACAAAGCTGAGAGGATGAATGTAGGTGGCAGACGCCTAAGCTGAAAATTGGATATGAAGAGCAGTACGCCCACTAAAGGTATTTTAAGGAATTTAAATATATTATGAAAATTCAGAGGACCATAACCTTCAAAGGGTAGTGTGTGGCTGTAAATAGCTTGAGCCAACTATGTGTGTGTTTAAAATGTTTTACAGACCAAATAAACCACTAATGGGTGTTATGTTGTCCTCAAGAGAAGGACAGTTTCGGGAAAACAATCAGAAGTATATATAAATGTAAATAAAAAGGACAAAAAATTATTAAAGAGGCTTGCCACAGACGTATAGAACAGAATGGACAGTATAAAAACAAAGCATCCTATGAAATATAGGGCATAGTACTGTTTTCAAAAACCACACACAATAAAAAGCTGTGAAATCATCCTAAAAAATACATTGGCTAGCTTTATTGGAAAAAAAATGCCCAAAGCTTGCTGTGTATTAACCAGCATGATCGCTTTAAGTCAGCACTGCTTATCTAAATAGTAGCAGCACATAATTCTCTCTTGGCAGGGGAAAAAACACAAACTCTCATGAAGAAGAGGTAGATAATATATTCCTGCAGCCCAGAAGCAGCCAGAACAATATGAATACTGATTGTTTTTCTCAGTGTATGGCTCCTGGAGACAAGGGTAGTATAAAAGCAATACTATTTCTGAAACGTATTATAAAAGGGGTTCATTTATTTTGTGTACATACCTAAGTAGGTATCTAATGCACATAACAATACAGCAAACTGCAGGCCATGAAATTACCTTAGAAAAAGAAAAACTGCAATATTCAGATCAAGATCTATGTTACTTTTAGTGCCAAAACATCTGCTGTCTGTGAGCAACAGAAAGCCTAAAAATTATTAAATGCCTGTTGTAAAATTAGATGCTCTGGGTACTGGACTGCAACATTTTTTTATAAGTAAACTCTTCTTCTCCTTTTGGATGTTGTTACATAGTCAGGCTAAAAAAGTCATAAAATTAACCAAAAGGAAAATAAATAACTATAAATATAAGTATGCCAGCATATCCTAGATATAAACCTTTCCACATTTGATCCAGAGAAAGGTAAAAAAAAAAATCTTATAAATCATGGCTAAATTTGCTTGAACAGAGAAAAAAAAACATTCCAGATTCTTGAAGACAATCCAATGTTCCCTGGATCAACAGTTTCTGGTGTCATTCCACATAAAATGCAATAGTTATGTTCTATGCATTTAGAAATGCATCAATCTATGTGGCTTGCTAAATCTACTTCCTGAGGGAAAAAAATTCCGTATTTTCACAGCCCTTACCATAAAGAATTCCTTCCATTTGCAGAGAATAAACCTCTTTCCTCCAAGCAGAAAGAGTTTAATGTTTACAAAGCTCACAAACCCACCGTCTTTATTGCTGGTCACTAAAAACATGTCAGGGTGAGATGCAGGAGTTTTGTAACCTTTTAACAGTTGTTACAACTTTTAGTTGTAGATTTCATCTATGTTAGTTTAATATCAGTTGTTCTTATCTTTTCAGCCAAGATGTCCCTACTTGTTGATTTATTTGTTAGTTGTGTGTTTGTTCATTTGTTTATATTTACTTTCTTTCATATACTCAATTAACCTATTCCCTACTTAGATATTTCAATTACTGTGGATTATCCAGTTATAGATTGAGTTATCCCTTTGTTCCTTTGTTTCCTTTACCTTTCATTAAAAATATAAAAAAGTTGTAAATATGCCATTGGTAATAATACTGAATACTGTCCAAAACACTGCTGTACATTTTTAACCTCGTATATAATGGTTGTATATGGCCTTTTTTACTTATATATAGTGTTACCAAGGAATGCTTTAAGGAAATTAATCTCTGTATTTTTTGTTATCCTAATAAAAATTGTATTGTAAAAAAATCAACTTTTGAAATGATGCTGACAAAGTAAAGCTTATATGAAATACAATCATTGCGTTTGCATTTACCCTAGTAAACTCTAGTGTTCATAATGCATATACATAATTAAAATATCAGAATGTAGTCAACAATTTCCTTGGCATGCAATGACCTTAAAATGAAATTCAATCATGCAAAAAACAAATTGTGTTATGAGGCGAGTTGGCATTATTCCCTCCCCCCTTTTGTTAATTATAGCGGTTAAAGGGTATTTTTAAAAGGTCAAAGTGAACAAGATTTAAAACTGACTTTGATTTACAGGATAGGGGAATTATAATAATAAAATAATGGCCTTTTAGTCTCCAGGCCTTCATAGATATGTATTCATGGTGTAGATTGCATAGTAAAAGCAGAACTGTCCAGCCTTGTCCTAAATTTACATTTTTTATTCCATATACTTAGCAATAAATGAATAAAACTCAACCCACTTGAGAACAAGAAGCTCCATTAAATCAGCCATTTGTTTGGCATAACACAATAATATCCCCAAAGTCTGTCCATGGACACATCCCTTTCCGGATTTCATGACAGTAGGTAAGTACTATACCCCTCCTCCCATTGCATACATTGAATTTGCTAAGAGTTACATGCAACAATTAACTGAAGTGTCTGCTCATTCATACAAGAAAACGCACCTAGCTCTCTTACATTCCGCAAAATGTCACCAAAGTAAGGGGAAAACACTCATCTCTTATAGCACAGAATCCCACTTAGTTCTGAATTAAAAAGGAAAGCTTTAGAACCTGCTTTGAAAGTTCAGTTAACATTTCAGGAACAAACTTTCCTATTTCTTTTTAAAGAAAAGAAGCTGCAAGGCTAAAGTGAAAGATTGACTTGCACTCCAATCAGTTTGATGGCAACAAAAGCAGAATTAGCAGATCTGTACAGTGGACTATGATGGCTACAGAGACACTTTATTTCTTGTATCAATTAAAGTTCATGACAAAGCAAAAAGAGTAGGGTTGGATCAGAACTGGTGGTGTGTTTTTATTGTCATTCAGGGCTCGGATAGAGAGATCTCCCTGTAAAGCTGACCATGTTTTACGGAAACTGAGGTAAACTTTCCCAAAATGTAAAATGCTTTTAGTGGATGCTGTAATGCTATTTAGCAGAGTGAGAAAAGACTGGCATTCCAATCAGATTTTAACTTCTCTCTTCTGCTCCTGTTGCATTATTTATGATCTATAGCTGGACATTTAATTCATTCATTTGAAACAAGGATCTTTTACAAAAGATAAAAAAAATCCTAAGCAACTGGGAGGGAGAAATAGATAAATGCAATAAATAGTTTACAAGTGAAGATGACAACATATAAGAACATATAACAAATAATAGTATCATGCATATCGCTGAACCTTTGGAATATTACAAATGATCCCCCTATTTCTGATTACCTTTCCGTGGTCTCCCAAGATTATTATTTATTGCTGTTGCTCACACAACGTATACTATTCATTTATTATCTATAAGAATTTTGAAGTTCCTTGGAGTCTTATGATTATGGTACTTCAATGCATTTCTGAACAATGCTCCATATAATATAACCAAGATAAGGCTTTGTGGCATTTGCCAGTTCTTCGTGTGATTTGCAAATATGCAGGCCAATGGCTTAAACATTTCAAGACAGCCGTTAACCAGATTATTTTTTCCAGTGCTCAGTGTTGCATGGGTTAAGCAAAACACTTTGAATTACACTTGCAAAACAGTTAGAAACAGTAAGATCCTGATCTGGTGTAAATAGAGGGGTAATGATGATAATAAAACAAAATGCTTGAAAGGGTGACAGAATAATGAAGCACAATGAAAGAGCTTATAGTACTGACTCCATTAAACATTTAGCTGGGCTCTCCAATGAAAAGACATAAGCTGCAAAAACGTGCGTTTAAAGGTTTCAAACATATTGTACGGAAGTCACATCAAATTAATGCTGAGGACCATTTAGAGCCTTTATTCTGAAAAGCTTTTGAGAAAGGATTAAACTATGAAACCTCGCATGATGCTAAAGTACGTATTAATGGGCTTGGAAAGGCAAAGGAACAATGCAAGTGTTATTTTTAGATAAATCACTACTTTGTATGGAACAGAGAAAGCATCTGTGGAAGAAGCATTGTAGTAACTCCCATCCAATATAGCCTGCATGCTGGAACTGCGCTAAATTCAACAAGTGCTCTCATTTAAGCCAATGGGATGAAGTTTTTTGGAATCATCTCTGGATGCTTTTTAAGTATGCTAATAAAGCATGAAAATAGCAAAAGCATAAACTACCTGAGCTAAGAATAAAATACACACAGCAAATATAATTTAGTGCTTTACAGAGGAATGAATGAGATCTGTACATTGTGATGTTCTGCGCTATGGAGAAGTGAGGGGGGGAACATGAGCGAGCGACAGCCCGCTGCCCTCTCCTCCACTAAAATGCACAGTTGTCCTTCCCAATAGGTCTATCACTGATCTGCCAGGACGTATGTAAGATTACCATCCATGATAAGCACAACTGTTCACCTCAAGCAACAATAATTTGTGTGTATGCAGCCTTACCTAAGTTGAACTGATAGCTTGATTGCGCTAGCTTCAGATTTACCAGCTTCAATAGCTAAAGCATAATGTACAATTGGGCTACTGATTATAAGGGTACACAAGAAAAATGTAGTTGTTTCAATAAACATTGTAGTCACCAACAGCAGAACACTGTATCCACCTACAAACCACACAAGTTGGTAGTGTTAAATGATCCTCACAACACTAATTCTCAATTTTAATGCAGACCTTGAAATTCAAGGCCAGCTTATTTACTGATGGCCCCTTTTCCCATGTCAAAACACAAAATTTAGGCAAAAGCAGATCGAAGAAGATCAAATGGGAACCAGTAAAGAGGTCTAGTGCCTAGAATAACCAACAAATCCACATTTTGGACTTTTAAGGTATCTTTTACAAATATTACAGCACATCTTCCAATATTTCAGAAACAATTAAAAAAACTAAATTTATTATACTCCAAAAACAGGAATACAGCAATCTGAACATGTTCAATGCATTCAGTCTCATAGAATCTGCTTCCTCAGGAATGGTGAGGCTAATAAACCAATGTTCGAAATCTGTGTTCCATTAAAGACTGAACTTGGGTCCTAAGATGAAGCAGGGCAGAAAATGCCCATACTCTGCATTCATTCTAGATGTCCGCTTAATAATTGTAAAGCCATCAAACAATATATGGAATCCTAAATTGCTTCACTATTTGAGAAAAAAAAATTCTGAGGTGGTTTTAAAATAAATGATCCAAAAGATTCATATCTATGGGTTGTTAGCTGTGAGCCAATGTGGACAAAGTTCTTTAGGTGGGGGCAGCAACAAAAAGGGTTGGTTGTGAATGTCATTCTTGGATTGCACAGTAAATAGGACAATATTCCATTAGTGTCTTCATGGAACTCTAAGGTTCTTAGTGAAATCTTGGCTGTATATTGATTGTTAGTCATTGTATTGCTAGCTCTCACCATTGGGAAATAGACGAATTACAGATGTCACATGGAAAAACTTTTTTTGTTAGTGTCAAAAGCAAGACGCTAGACTATATAAATGGTTATTTGTGTTTGTCCAGCAGAAGATGTAAAAACCTGTAAACCCATTTACTGTGTGAAAGATTTAACAAGCAATATTCTTATTTGAAACTTGGACACAGTGTGAACAATAATTGCTGGAATCTAAGCAGTTGTCATCTCATCAAAAATAATGAATGCTCAAGAGGCTTTGAATGGTATAAATTCCGAGCTGTATCTTGGGTAAGGAAAAGACTTCAGGGTGAGCATCTTATACAGAGAATCGCTCTTCCCCCAGGTCGCTTCTAAAGCCTGAAACGGCAAGCATGGGAGAAATGGCTAATTTTCTGAGACAATAGCTGAGAAGCCTACTAATAATGTTGCTGCTGTCCTGCTGTGCCGCCTTTCTGCTATTTGCATGTACCACCTGGTGGATAACTACATTTTGTTGGTGGATTGTGCTACATCTCCCATTCGTACAGCTTACAAATCCTACTGTGAGAGTCCTAATTTGTTATACAAACTGGATTTTTTTTAAAGACTGCTGATTTGCACACAATAATGATATAAATGAACACACAACTTTTAGCTTGCATGATTGTGCTTTATGTCTTGATTTCTAAATGCTGATTATTACTGCTCTTTTTTTTCTGTTTGTTAGGCTGATAATCATAAATTGTGGGTTATTCCATCCTTTAACAATAGTGTTATTAGTGTGCATTTCAATTCAAGTGCTAACGCATATTGTAAATCAAGCTAAAGGCTCCTAAAAAGATAATTAGTCAGAAAAAATATTTCTACTTGGATTATACCTGGATATACACTGAAGCTCTTATTTCTGTATATGTAAATGCATACTGCAGGAATAAATAAAATGCCTATATGCCCTCCCCAAACTAATACTGGGGACGATCATCAAGCACAATAGGACTATGGTCAGACTAATCATTTTTGCAAGCGGTTTTCAACAGCTTTACAACTCAAAATCGCATGAAAAAAACATTGGACAAATAGGTCCGTTCATTATTCTTTATTTGACAGATAGCAAGTGGTAGCAGCATTGATGTACTGTTTTTTGGATGCTCAATGCAGCGTTCAGGGGTGACTTGCCACCCCTGCTGCCTACAAAGAATAGGAACTGCGCACAGTTCACACAATGTGCACACGTGCAATCATTGTCATTTGAAAGGATCTTTCACGACTCTTTACAACGACTGGACGGTGCATGAACGAGTGCTGTACAAACAGCACCCTTCTGCTTCCATTACGATCGTTCGTCCTCCATCGTCCGTGCATACCTCAAGATGGTCGTTTGGACGATGGACGACGAGCGCTGTACACACACAAGAGAACAATTGCATGTGTGTACCTAGCCTAAGTGTCTGCAAAAACAGGCATTTTTGTCTGAAATCAATCTGGGGTGTCTTGCTATGGACAATGGGTGCCCAGGGGTGGTAAATACCACATTTTATTGCTATGTTATATATTGCTGTCTGGACATAGCCGAAGGTGTCTGTTTTTTACCTTGAACTACACATTGGGTCTGATTTAATAAGGCTCCCCAAGGCTGGAGAGGATACACTTTCATTAGTAAAGCTGGTTGATCTGGCAAATCTGGAATTGATTTCTTCAGTCATTTGCTATTTACTAGCAAATATTTTGAATTCTGGTCCAGATCTATTCCAGGTTTGCTGGATCACCCAAGTTTCCTAAAGAAAGTGTATCCTCTCCAGCCTTGGAGAGCTTTAATAAATCAGGTTCATTGTTCTAATCTACAGAGACCCTGAAAATCTTATATAAACATTGACTTTCTAACAATCAGTATCTGCATAGTAAATGCCCTGTTAGCCCCACTTCACATATTAGCGTGAAAACAAATTAAATTGTAGAAAGGAAGGGATAGTGCACATGTGCAAAACATATTTGAGCATACCAGTTTTTTCTTGGGGCTCCAGGGACTGCCTAGGGTGACAAAGAAGGGTAGTGAAGGGTAAAGAAGGCACTATATGGTGTTCAAGAACAAGATAAATTTTATTAACTACAACTAGCTATTCTATGAGGAGGGTTCAGTGCTTGTTGGATTGGACAGGATTGACTTCACATATGGTTTAAAAACATATGTTAGTCCTATTTACAAGTTTAATAGTCCAGGGTTCTCCCCAGGCACTTTTAGCTGGGCGCACCACCCGGCACTTTTCAGCACCCACCCGGCTGTTTTTGGGTGGTTACCAAAGAGTTTGTTCAAAATACAGGGGCTGCCACCCACCTAAAATTTCTTCCCACCTGGCTTGAAAAAAATTCTGGGTTGAGCACTGTAGTCCCATAGAATGAAATCTAAAAGCCAAAAATCTATAGCATTAATATGTTTAGTTTTAGGTAAAAACAGCCTTAACAGAACCATAAACTTGGGAATACCGCTGTGCAGTCCGATCATTATTAAACTCTCACAATGATCGTTATCATTGCTGGGTCCCTTGAAAGAACAGCTTCTGACTGATCTCAGGGGAAAAGGTCAACAGCCTATTCCCCTCAGATAGGTCTGGAGCCAGGGTTATCTGCTGAATACTTAAATATGCATAACTGAGCAATATATGCATGCATTATTTTGCACATATAAATGTTTGGGGTTAGATGTGAAATCACATTGTCTATCTACGGCTAATTTAATCTTATAGGAGCAGGAAATAATAGGTTAAATTCCAACTACGCATTTGCTTGTTACAGAGGCTCAACCTAAAATTATCTAGTTAATAAAGACATTGTCCAGAGTTCTGATTACACACACTTGTTTGTGAAATAACACAGCAATTCAGACAGCCCAGATGTAAGTACAAGGTCTGCTTAGAAAAACAGACTGCTGAAAACATGCTGTAATTGTAGAAGCACAAATTAGCTCATGGGCCCCAGGCTAAAAAAAGAGCAGCACCTTGCACAAAAAAAGAATCTCAAGTGGGGCACGTATACAAAAAAAATGCCTAAATGTGTAAACCAGGAAGAAAATTAGACAAAAAGAGCTTTTTTTTCCCTCCCCTCCTAATATTCTCCACATGAGCAGCTGAGCATGAGCTGTAGAGAAGAGAGGCATCAGCAATGAAATGAAGCCAAGCAGTGTCAACCCTGCACTCTCCAGTCACTCATTCATTATGTGTTGAAGCACTCTTGTGAAGTGCCTCTTATACTTGACCTATCATATTGCTTCTTCTGTAAACACCTAATCCCTTCTTGTTAGGTGGTGTCAGCACACTCTTTCATTCAGTCTTGTAGTCCTTTTTTTTTGTACTTAGACACTTCACAAAGACTGCCAAAACACTGTCAATACAATCGAGCAATTTGAATTTCAACCAGGTGAGTGAAACTGATGAGGTTATGTACAAAAGAGCTGTGAAGCCCAATGACATAAATGATACTATAAAAATAATGTATGTTTATATTATAATACCAGCCTTTGTTTTGGTATAAATGTAGGGTTATCCTGATATATGTAAAGATCACTAAAGACAAATGCTGCCATACCCTTAAAAATATTATTAATAAATATATAAACTGCCTTATGACCTTGGTAATAGAATCACTATATTATCTATGCAAACTGGAATAAAAATTAATTACACTTGAGCTGGTCTGCTGTTCACAACAATAAAAATGCCTAGAGGTAATTGTAGGGTTAATGTAATGAAGGCTAGACGAAATGCCCAGAGGGTTAGAAAGACCACAGTCATTTTATTATCTGAACACAGCTTTTGTATATCGGGAATGTTACCTCTATTTGATATCTAAATTCATGATCATTTTTATATTGAGAAGACACTAACATGTTAGTGTTTTCATTCCTCACTCATAAAAAGAACACACCATGATTTCAACCATAAACATGTCTTATAATTATTCCAAAGCAGATGCCATTTTTTATTACGTGAATGGAAAATATCGGGTATGATTTAATAAAGGAGGAGAATATAGACTATCAAGGCAGAATTTAGGTCATCCAACTGAAAAAACAAATACTAATTAATAGAAATCCATTTTAGGTTTGCTGAATCACTCATGTTATCCCATAGTAGTCTCTCCTGCAGTGTAGGATAGCTTAAATAAATCAGGTCAAATGTGACCAAAAGGCTGAGAAAATTTTTGTTTTCCTGTTCAAGAGAAAGATGTTATTCAGAGTGGTAGATATTTTCCAGCACTCTGAAATCTTTAACTGATGCAAAAATCATTAAATAATTGCTCATAGCCTAATCAATAAAAAAAACCCTGTATCCTGGCAAATGACTGTGTTGACCATCTACTTCTTTTAGATATATTAGCCTGGAAAATCAGATGTTCTACCGATATAACCACTATAGATATATAAATGTAGTCACCATGAGACAATATTTACATTAGGGTGGCCATGATAGATGAAAATGGATATCAGTTTTATCAGTCACCATGATCCTTATCCAATGTCTTATAATCCCCCCTAACCCTTAAGGTGCGTACACACTTCCAATTTTTATCGTTCGTTGGTTACTTTTTTTACGAACGATTTTTGCCCAATCGATCGTTTGTCGTTCGTTCGTTTTGAACGATAAAAATTGGAAGTGTGTACGCACCTTTAGTTACTTCTGATTGTAAACATTTGTTAAGAATACCTGTCATGAGAGACATTTATAGGCTGCCATTTCTTTTTCATATTTCCTGCTAGTTGCTTTCTGAGTCACCTACCCAGAGCAAGTACAAGGATATGGAATTCTGGCACTGTTTTAGTACTTACATGATGTGTTCTTGATCTAACATTAGAAATATTAAGAAATATTAGAAATATTAAGACCAGAGACAGCAAGTCAACGGTTAGAAGGGGGCATAGACCAACAATGGTAGTCCCATCATTCTGGTGTATTTGAAAGGCTGTGATATACAAGCCACCCCTTTCTTGATAGAAGTTCCCATGTAGTAAATGAAAAACAAGAAGAAAATGGATAAAGCAAACAGGAAGGAAAAAGCACAGGAGGCTCTCGTTGAGGAAAGAGTGGGATTTTGAGGAGTTTTCCACACGCTGCCCCAAGGTAAAAGTGACAGGTCATGAATGTATCTTATCTCATAAATGTGCTATGTCTATACAAGATGATATCCATAAGGTTTTTATTGAATAAATTCCATTTAGGTATAGTTGAACAGGAATCCTTCCTGTCCTAGTAACGGAAGTCATATAAAGAAGAAATCAGAGTTTTATAGTGTGGTGAATAAGGGTTAACATGTCTGTCAGAGGTTTATGGTCTGTATTCCCAAAACTTTACATAAGTTCTAACCCTTCCTTACTTAAAGATCTGGCAACAGTTACATTGTTCCTGTGTGCTTAACTTCCAGGAAGTGAATCATAGATGCCTGCCAAGTATTTTTTGTGGCTGCAAATATAACTAGAGTAAATCATGGATCTGTTTGTTTAGGAGGTCATCCCAGGGGTGTTTTCTACATATTGTGGTAAAATGGTATTGATATGGTGATATACTGTAATCCATAGGAACTGCACCCTGCGGTGCTTTATTCATAGCCAAGTGGAATCTTATGATGGATAATACTCTGGGTGAAATATGGTGCCATACACCGGGGAAAATAAGACAACTATGGAATATAAAGATTTTCCAAGGCTCATGTATGAATAGTGCCCCTGAGCATATGAAACCAATGATCAACCCAGTCCACTTCAGGGAGGGACCATACGTTGTATTTAATGGAATTTCTCCATTGCAGGGGCCTTCAACTAGAGCCCTTGAGGGCCAGGATCTGCATGCAATTTTATTGCTTTTCTAACAGCGGTAAATAAAGTGATGTATGGTTCACAAAGAGTCAGAAAATGATTCTGTTTTTACCAAAAAAACAGCCTATATGTGGCCCTCGAGGAATGAAACTGAAGACCCCTCTTGTATTGCATATTATTCTTGGATCCCTACAAGCACTGGGAGGATTTTGCTCCATCAATAAAACTGAGCAAACCACTAAATACATAAATACATAGAGACTGTAGGGGGAATACAGTGATGTTCTCTTTCCACACCCAATCTGCCAAGTGGATATTGAAAGAGCATCAAACCGATGAGGTCATTTCTTTTGCAATATATGCACTAAAAATATTGATTTAAAAATTAATATTAGCTGCAATACTGCAAAACTGTTTAACCTTATAGAAAGTATTTTAGAAGCTGTTTTAGGAACACCAGTTTAATCAATAATGTAGCTAATAAAACTGTAAAAAAGGCAAATATGGTGATAAATATTAGAATAGAGTGAACTAAACAAAAGTCTTATAGCATTTTTAAATCTGGTGATAGTCACCAGAAGGACATAGGGAGCCAAATCATGGAAAATATGAATGCTAGGTGACAACTAACTGCATCGAAAAAGGACCAAATGTGAGGTTATTTATCAGCATATAAAAGCACCAGGGTGCAGTTTGTGCTGCCTACACTATCAGAAAATATACAGTAGACATAAGCCTTCCACTATTTAGACCCAGCATGGGGTGCAGAAGTTTCAATATTTTATTAATCATTTCAATATTTCATATTGTGTTCACAGCTGTGTAGCCTACTTCTGGTTATTTTATATTTCAAGCCATCCCAGGATGATATGCCGTCTTTCTAGTCTCTTAGGCATACTACTCAAAAGGAAACTATGGCCATTAAAATAACTTTTCCTAATCTCTGCTGAATCTAAAATGATTGTGGGTCAAAATATTCTGGAACTCTCTAAATGTTGTTTTGATTGTATGTAAGAAGTTTTTTTTTATATATTTATTGTTGTTATAAAGTTTAGAAATTACCTAAATGTATTTGCCTTATGTAAGTAGATCCGTCACAAGGAAACCAGCGCTTGGACACGCAGTAATTAAAGTAACAGTTTCCACCGAGTCTGTCAGTGTCTCGATTTATGTCACAACAAAATATAAAATGCACTCTAAATGTAGCCATGATGAATAATCACCTGCAGTTGTCTAAGCATAGAGCACTGTCAAGATCTACAACTCCAGGCAGTTACAATGCAGCTTTCTAAAAGTCTGTATAAAGTCACATATTTTCTAACTAACTTTAGGCTGATAATGTAAAAATTTGCACAATATTCTGAAAAAATAAGTCATTACCACTGTGTATAATATAAAATAATATAGAAAAATTTTGCTTTGACAACACTTTGCCATTTATAATCCAAATTATATATTTTTTTAAAAATCAGAAAAGAGTATTTGCCACTTTTAATAACAGATGCTAAAAACAAGCCATGTTTTTCCATAACTTAATACTCAAGAATGTACACTTCTCTATAACATAAAAATAAGGACTTTTTTTTTAAGTCTTTAAATATTTTCTACAGTGAGCTCAATTTTAACGTTCTATTTTTTTTAATGCAGTTTTATATGTGTGTATGTGTGTTTAATAATTATTAAAAATGAACAAGACATCTAAAATAAAAAGTGAATGTTAACAAAAAGAAAAAAATAAATTTACAAAAAATATTTCATTTTAATATATTCACAAGAAGAGTGAATGGACTTCTCCTTGCATATAAGCGGTCAGTATTTTAGATGACAATACAATATATCTATGTGTGTAAGTAGAGGTGTTTTGATGTAGTCTAGAGGAAAAGTTTGTCAATAAAAGCTGAATACAGACAATAGGGAACATGCAAAGCATGCGCCAACTAATGAGTGTCAAGTGGACATTCCACAGAGCTACAAAGAAAGGCCCATGCAAGGAACAGATTAAATCACACTGAACAAGGGCTGTTCCAGGCTTCATTAGTTATTATTACCCACCAAATATGGTGAGCAGAATGTATACTTGTCAGCTGGGAGTGACAGACAATAGAAGGGACCACTTATAAACTCCTCCTCGCACAGGGAGAGTCCATAAAACAACTGCCCGGCACATTTGGATTCATGTGGCAACATCTCCTAATGCATAAACCACCAGATGACACAGATGGGGCAAACCAAACATGAAAAGGGTCTCTTTTGTGTAGGCTCTGGACTTGATTTGATAGCCTTTCAAGCAACTAAATGCAGGCTGAAAAAACAGTCATGGCAGCATTTATTAACAGGTCTGGGGAATTAGGGCAGATCAAACAAAAAGATTAACCCTTTTCATTATTTTTTTTGCTCTTTTAGTGGGGCAATATTTCTGTAATATACAGTTTTTAAAAAAGAAAACTTTTTTTGTATTTTAAATTAAACAAGTCACAAATTGTAAATTCTAAAATACTACAAATAGACTAAAGAAAAGTGATCATAAAATCACTTCTACGTTTTAAATTGTGCTTGCTATTGCCGAGTATTAAATAGTGTATAGGTATTGCAAGTTTTTTTTTTCATTTAAATTTTTAGCATATTGTCAGTAGCTCAGAATAATGCTTTGTGTCTAGCACAGAATATAATTACTTGAAATGACCCCGGCCGTTACATTTTAAAATGAATCTGGACACTGACACATTTGGCAGAGACATTTAATTGTTTCTAACGACCTTCTGGATGACTATGCGTACTTTTCTCAAATACAGTTTGTATATAATAGTGAAATAATTTGCTGAAAAATTCCTGAATAATTTTGCCCTTGAAAATGATGTGCTTTTTGTTCCTGTTGCAAAATAAGCTGTGCGGATGCTAACCATTAAACTCGGTAATTTCAGTGTGACATAAGAGTTTAGAAGGTTAAATTACTATCTGAAGGAAGGTAATCTGGCTGACTTTGAGAGCCGCCTGCAAGCACTACAATCTGCATCTAGAGGGGCATTTGTCATCATTAGCTGAGCTCTGACAGCTGGCACCCACTGTGTCCCAGCTTCTAAAAAGTAGCAAGGAAACAGTGCCTGCCTGTAAGTTGCCTTTGCTGTGTTACAAAAATACAGCTTCTTGTAGGACATGCGAGCATACAAGCATTGCACAAAACAACTGTGATGTTACGCCTTTTCAACACCGTTCTATCCAACAGTTTTACAACTGTGTCTCCTAGACAGAAAGCTGTGCCATACTGAACACATTTTAATAATTAGTTCATAAGGCATCAGTTAAAAAACCCAGAGAAAGAAACGCTGCTTCTTTTTTTCTTTTTGCACTTGCAGCTTTTACACTAATAAATTCATGTTTTACTATTTTTTATTATTAATAATAATATTAATAATATTAATAATAAATGGGATTTATATAGCGCCAACATATTATGTATTGCTGTACAATAAATAGGGGTTGCAAATGACAGACAGATACAAACAGTAACATAGGAGGAGAAGAGGACTCAGCCCAGAAAAGCTTACTATGAAACATAAATTAGCAAAATAAAGTTATTTTTGTTCCCAAATAAAGTAACTGGAACAAAGTAATGGCTCCATATTTGAAATGATTTCTGTCATTATGCAAACTAGTTTCCATTCAAATAAAACTAATTTTTGTGTTAATGTAAAAACTATGCAAATGAAGAGTACTCATTCATCAGAAAATCTGACAAGCATTCCATATTGCAAGTGAGAAATGAAAATGCCTCAAGAAGAGGAGCAATTAATTAGCTTTTTTATTTTTTGTACTCCGCTGTCTCAAAGCACAACAAAAATCAGTCATCTAGCTGCTAAGGAAAATATTTTTTTTTTTATTTGAACACAAATGGGTTTTTCACCTACTAAAATGAACTCCACAAGGTATATGGACGTTTATGGTTAAAAATTATTCTGAGAGATGCATTATTGCATAATTTTAATTCTGCACTGATCTAATTTCTAATCTAATTTCATTTTAAAGTGAGATCATTATAAATAAAAGCTATTGAGAAATGCAAAAAAAATATGAAACGTTCACAATGACTGTAAAAAAATATTCTTCTGTAAATGTACTAATCAAAAACAAAAGAGTCCAACACAAAAAAATTGAATACAGAGTATTAAAAAACAAAAAAAGTCCAACTCAAAAATATTAAATACAGAGTATTAAAAGGAAAACAAAAAAAAAGTCCAACACAAAAATAATGAATACAGAGTATTAAAAAAATAACAAACAAGAAATCCAACACAAAAATACTGAAAAAAAGAGTAAAGCTATAAATAAAATTACTAAAAATAAATTACAAAAAATTATAGTATACATTGTATACATTACAAGTAACAATCCTCATATCTTTTTCATTTTATTTAGTGTATTATTTTTTTAATTTAAGTATACATTAAAATATAAAGACATAATAAATATAACAAATAAAACAACACAAAACAATGTGTGGTGTGTATTTTTTTTTTTATTAAACCCAAAGATTAGATTTTTGTCAAGATTGATGCCGATTGAAGACCCTGCACTACATGAATGAGGGAGAAATGAAAGGCGTATTTCTCGGTGTAGCATTCTTCCCACCAGTAAGCCTGTTAGATGGTGACCAGGTGAAGGGAAATTGTTTCAGGCTTGTGCTCTGCCCTGTCAGAATTCCCTTCATGCAGAATTCTCCCCACTTATTGTATTCCTGTCTACAGGGTGACCTTTGCTGCCCTCCTCCCTGAAAATTGTTTCCTTTTGTACAGCATTGCAGCCAGTTCCCGGGTACAATCCCCAGTTAAGATCAATGCTACAAAAATACAACCTCAATGCTGCGCCCTAATATTGTAAATGTAAAAAAAATTCTATTAAAAAAAATAATTATATGAGGATAAAGTTATCAATTTTATTAGATATAAACTCAGATTTGACAAGAAGATAAAACTGTTTATTTTTTTATGTTTCAAATATTTATTTCCCCGCTATCCCCGGATGTTACGCTGTGTCGTCTACCTTCACGTTATTTTAGTCTCCAGTGTTTTATGATCTGCAATGAAAGTCTTCTTTTATACAAATACAATATGCAAAAAAAAAAAAAAAAAAAAAAGAAAAATGGCCTGGGAGCCATTCCTTCCCATTTGTTTTCTATTTCATAAAATGACTTCATATGACATTTGCTGAGCTATAATGGAGGGGTTGCTAGGTAACCGAGCACAATTGGCTCCAGGCAGTAGAATTACAGATTTCAAATTTTCGTAAAGCAACTTTTCACCGGGGCAAACACTTCACAACAACAAAACAGAGCGGCCTCAGACTGAATAATATTCAGTAAATAATATTATAATAATGGATTTTGTATTTTTATTAGAGGAGAAATTGTAAAAAACAAAAAAAAAAAAGAAAAAAGAAAAAAAAGAAAATGATTTCAAATGAATGAAAGTGAAATTTGTAAATAAGGATTTGTATGATGTTTGTGGAGATAATAAATGAGAGAATGAATTCCCAGTGCCAGTCCAAAAACAGAAACACCAGCTGGCAATACTGAAAAGGAGAATAGTTTTATACTAGAAATATGACACTTAGCTTTAATATTTTATATTATTTCTGTATGATATTATACTATTATTATTATTATGTGTGGACATGGAATGAGTATATTGCAGACACAGGGATATCTCCACACACACCTCATGGGGTACACGGTGTGGATGTGGTGAGGGCAGATGCGGAGCCGAAAGGGTTAAGAACCGCTGGCGGTTGCTAGGAGACGGGAGCTGAGCGCGGGCTGTGCCGCCGGGTCCAGTCAGAGGGAGCCGGGCTCCCGGCCGCAGCCATGCCGCACCTATGTACCGGCTATAGGGGTAAGTGACATGGAGAAATATGCTCCGAATGTCACTGCCGCGCATTACATGCCGAGGAGTGCCCTCATATCACTAACATAGCGAATATTACCGAGCACCACACATAATGGAAGGTGACTGTGTGCCGAGAGCGCGCACGGACTGGAGTACGCCTGTCGGGGGCGCGCACCACTAAACTGCTGGGTGTGTGACCTCATAACCATTCACTGACAGCTCCATTCACCGCACTGCGAGCAACACATATACCACAACTACAATGTGTCACCAACACACAACAATGTGTCACCTACTGTGCTCAGCACCTATGTACCTGAATATACACCACAATAATGTGTCACCGACTTTATACAGCAGCCTGTACCTGATTATACGCCACTCCAAAATAATGTGTCACTGACTGTACGCAGCTTGCTTGTACCTGAAAATACACCACAACAATGTATCACTGTCTATACAAAACCCCTATACCTGACTATACACCACCCCACAATAATCTCTCTCTGATTGTACACAGCATCCCTGTACCTGAATATATACCACAGTAATATACCACACAAGAACAATGGGCCACTGACTGTACACAGCACATGTACCTGTATATACATCACCTTACATCTATGCATGTATAGGGGACTGTACAGAATAACCCTATACCTGAACACACACCACAACAATGTCTGCCACCCACTGTACCTATGCAGGTCCTACCTTATCACAATAATAAGTATCTGGCTGTGATAACATTATCTTCACATTGCCCCCTTCAGTGAAACAATGTACCACTGTGGTAAATCGTCAGCCCAACAACCAGCACCCCCAACATCTAGTTTAAATACCTCACCATACCTGTATGATCAATGCCTGGAGCTAACTTCACATAAAACAATCAGTGACAGATGTAGCCAACAGTGGGCCCCTGTCCAGAACAGGTTTTAGACCTGTGTGGGGGCCCCTGTGTGTCGCCCCCCATCCCCCTATTCCCATCCCTGCAAATAACTGATAACACAAAGCAGCAACCATTCTGCAGCAGGGACAAATACTTCCAATTCACGATAAACCCCTTTTTACCTGTCACAATGTAAGTGTGTATGACAGGCCAGTAATAATGACAACATGACACAATATAGATGGAGGTGTCACTGCAAATACCGTGTTACTGTAAACTATAACATAGGTAACAAATGTACATGAATATGGAATGAATGACACTAATAACAGCACATCATAAAAACAATTGTATTACCATAAATGACAATCACAGAATATCTGTGTTTGTACATCACTGTAGGAATAACAATCAAATAATATATATATCATGTATAAATGACACACAGAATGTATGTAGAAATGTGACTGTATCTATAATGAATGTTATATACATATATGTTTGTATACACAGAACACACAGGTGATGACACATGGCCCTGGCTTTGGGCCCCCCTCCATGTCTCAGGGACACTTGGGGCAGGTGTAATGTCAGGCAAGTCTTCCTGGCTCTGCACACTCCATGTGACAGGCTGAGCAGATATCATACTGGTGACACGACTTGTACAGCATCAATAGGAACATATCCCGAGGATGAACATGGTGGTGATCTGGTAATACAAGCCTGCAACACATCCATCCCACCCCGTACACATGCGTACAACACATGCGTACAACACATGCGCCAAGCCCGAACAAAACCCGAACACACATTCCAATAAGGACAAGTCACTGCTCGGTGCCCCGGCCCCGCACAACCAGAGCTGTCACTGGCTTCTCCCTCCGCTGCCTGCAAGCAAATCCAAAGGATGCCAAATATTATACATCAACCCCAACTGCCTGCGCTCGCCTTGCATTAAATCGTTCCTTTAAACTGGATTTAATTGACACATCAAGTCCTTTAAAACAATGCAGACACCCTAATCGCTTTACTAGTATTTGACGGCGGCTTTATATTACAAGAGATTTCTACAATGTACACAACTAGAGAAAGGTTCACTATACACGTGAATATATAAAATCCGATAGATATGATAGATAGATAGATAGATAGATAGATAGATAGATAGATAGATAGATAGA
>NC_092858.1:24402131-24503799 GCF_032062135.1 Pyxicephalus adspersus
AGCTCTCCCCATACACTGGGATTTTGGGGAGGGGGTGATCCGGCTCTGTGATGAAGGCGGAGACTCTCCTGCTGGCGATTGGCCGCTTGCCTGGCCCTCCCTTTATAATTCTCACACGAGGGGCTCCATACACACCACCATCCTCCTCCATAGACAGTGTGATGACACTGAGAGATCAGGACTAGTGCACACTAGATCCGGGACTGAGTTTGGACTACTGCCCCCCTCCCCTGTTCTCAGCATTGCCGGAGGAGGGGCTGGGGATTTGTCAGGCACAATTCTTCCATGCTATCCCCAGCATACCCTGGAGAAGCCCCCCGCCCGGCCCAGTAGCCGCACTCATTCTTGCCTTGGACTCCCTTCTTCTCCTTAAAGTTGGCTCCTTCCCCAGCAGCCGCCTTGGATCCCTCGGCTTACTGCGAGACTCCGGTGTACAACCCGGATCTCTGCCCCAACATGATCGCCGCCCAGGCCAAGCTGGTCTACCACCTGAACAAGTACTACAATGAGAAGTGCCAGGCCAGGAAGGCGGCCATCGCCAAAACCATCCGGGAGGTGTGCAAGGTGGTGTCCGACGTGCTGAAGGAGGTGGAGGTGCAGGAGCCCCGATTCATCAGCTCCCTCAATGAGATGGACAACCGCTACGAGGGCCTAGAGGTCATCTCCCCCACAGAGTTTGAGGTGGTCCTCTACCTCAACCAAATGGGGGTCTTCAACTTTGTAGATGACGGCTCCCTGCCGGGCTGTGCGGTGCTGAAGCTGAGCGATGGCCGGAAGAGGAGCATGTCCCTGTGGGTGGAATTCATCACCGCCTCCGGCTACCTGTCTGCCAGGAAGATCCGCTCCAGGTTCCAGACCTTGGTGGCCCAGGCGGTGGATAAGTGCAGCTACCGGGACGTGGTGAAGATGGTGGCTGACACCAGCGAGGTGAAGCTGAGGATCAGGGACAGATATGTGGTGCAGATCACACCAGCCTTTAAATGCACTGGCATCTGGCCCCGCAGTGCTGCCCACTGGCCCTTACCCCACATCCCCTGGCCAGGGCCCAATAGGGTAGCTGAGGTCAAGGCTGAGGGCTTCAACTTGCTCTCCAAGGAGTGCCATACCCTGGCTGGCAAGCAGAGCTCCGCAGAGAGTGACGCCTGGGTGCTGCAGTTTGCAGAAGCCGAGAACCGGCTGCAGTTGGGTGGCTGTAGGAAGAAATGCCTGTCCTTGTTGAAGACCCTCCGGGACCGACACCTGGAACTGCCCGGGCAGCCCCTCAATAACTATCACATGAAGACTCTGGTCTCCTATGAGTGCGAGAAGCACCCCAGGGAGTCGGACTGGGATGAGTCGTGCCTAGGGGACCGGCTCAATGGCATCCTGCTGCAACTCATCTCCTGCCTGCAGTGCCGGAGGTGCCCGCACTATTTCCTGCCCAACCTGGACCTCTTCCAGGGCAAACCCCACTCCGCCCTGGAGAACGCGGCCAAGCAGACCTGGAGGCTGGCCCGAGAGATCCTCACCAACCCCAAGAGCCTGGAGAAGCTCTAAAACCTCCGATGGACACAGCGCACTTCATTCACTTCTCACCTGGAATACAAACCTTGTAACCCCTTCGCTGCCACTCAGCAAGCCTCTGCCCATTGCAGGGCAACGAAACGGTTACATGAAACCGATCCTTTCCATCGATGGATACAATTTTTTACATATACTTTATCCATTTAAACAAAGAAAGGTTGCAGAGCAGCGAAACAAGAAATCTTTTTCCGCCTGACCTATTTTAAAAATTCTTATTAACACGATTTCCATTTCCGACCATCAATGGTTCCTTCTGGATTATAATCGTGTCAGTATTCAGATGACAAGCTCCCGAACAAATAAAACCGTGTACTCCTTATTCTTTCTACATTGTCTCCGAATCTTGTGTCTTTGTGGCTGTTTATTGTTCTGTGATCTGGTGAAGTTTTCGTTTTGGATACAAACAGAACAGAATCTGCTATGAAGATCCATTTGTGAAAGGTTAGCTTTTCTCACGGTCCTATATCAAAAAGTGTCAGAACTGGGAAGTTTACATTTCTGTTTCAGAATTAACATTCCATAAATATACTTGAAATGTTATTTAAATATATTCAAATGAAATTTGAATTTTTTTTTGGCTTATATGATGGCGCTTGGAATTCTATATATTTGAAAATGCACTTGAGATACACTGGATTTATGACTTCTGTGATTTTAGATTTTAAACTGTTGCCAATTTTAATTTAATAACAAGCTAATAATAAATGACCTGAAAAGATAAAGTGGCGTGGTTTGTTCTTATTCTGATCCGAAATGAAGAAGGTATTTTAATTTAATCACAAGCTGAAAAATCACCTAAAATACTGTGTTGTGTTATTTTAACTTCAAAATTAGTTGAGTATTTTAAATAATCAAAGATCCAATTATTTTCACAAATATATAGCGACCTGTTTTTTTTTATCAGAATGAACGAATACAATTGTATATATAAAAAAACAAGGGAATTTATGTCCTAAAATATAGTGGCCTTTTTATGACAAAAAATGAAGAATATATTTTTAACAAAGTCCTTAGAATATACATTTTTTTCTAACTTAAATTAGTGATTTTTTTTAATTCTTTAAAATGAAGAGGGTTTCACTTTCACTTTTAGAAAATGGAGAAATATTCTGCTTGATGGTGTAGAGAATAAAGGAAACAAATTACAGAAATGCCATGTACACAAACCTATAAAGTGAAGAACAATAACTCCCAGCTGTGCACAGGGTCATTGTCACAATTAGTGGCTTCATTTGTCTCTGATATAAACCTGATGAACGAGCTGATAGATTAGGAAGGAGATTGTTGTTTAAAACAGACATACAATATGTGAACACAAATTACACTGATCCTTGTGTTTAATATCCTCTGTATAAATAAGGATCCTCAATAATTTCTAATTTATTCCAACAAAAATCTACAGAAAGTGCCCTCAGGACAAAAAATCATCACAAATTAGGAATGATTTGTTCATTTCCCGTTTAGTGATATTAAAAGCAGAATTCGGCCCCTGGAAATATAACATCAGGCTATTTTTTTGTGATAATTCTATTACTGTAATTCTATTGTTATAATATTAATAATAACTATGGTAAATATTTCCTGACCTGTAGTAACATGTAATAATAATAATAATAATAATAATAAATATCGAATAGTAGTTTTTTTCCATTTTGCACAACCAAACAATCTTCAAATATTTTCCTGATTTAAAAATAGTTACTAACATAACTAACGGCTTTGTGATATTTAGGAGTTTTGCTCCAATATCATGAAATGTATTGATTTTCTAGGGTTTAGATCGATCTGTTTATCTGCTTTTAAGAACAAGTTATACATTTCATGATCTCGGGAAAATATCTGAAATATTGAGGACACAAATAAAATGCGGACTTTATAATATTAATCAGTTCAACTGGGAGTATAAATAGATGGGAATGTTACCATAAATAAGGGTTAATGTCTAAAATAATATCGCATATAGCCGATGTATTAATAGTAATAATAAAATAATATTATATTTATATTTAATAAAAATGTCTTTACTTAGTGGGGATCATGTGACAATCTTTTTTGTATAGACTTCAGCATATATCCTCAGATGGTGGGGTTACAGTAACACAATGTAGAAGTGTACTTAGGCCAGGTACTTACTTTGGGGTCGATCTTCTTGAAGCTGGGGTCTTCTTCATCTACCTCAAAGTAGATTTCGGTGGTGGTGATGGACAGGGTGCCTTTAGCAACCACGATGGGTGCAATGAGCTGTGCTGGGGTGCTCAGCACCACTGGACCTGTAACACAAGACAGACATCAAGGCTCACACATCTCCATTCAGGACCAGGGGGCTCCCCAGGGCTGCCATCCTCAGCTTGCTGGGCACAGACTGGGAACTCACATTAGTCTGTTAGTTTCCTGATTATCATTATGTATTAGGATTATTCAAGTAACATATTACAACATACATGTCAGTGCTACAACATATAGGATTCTATTAATAAGACGAAATATAGTAAATTGAGTTGTGTAATGGGTATAGAAATCACACATGGTGTGTCTGGAATCTGGCATTATTTAGGGATTTATTTATACAGCACTCTGAATGCTGCACCTGCCAGTCTAGTAGCTGGCATACATGGACACCAAAACTTCTATACAACTCTCTGCCCATAAAAGCTCACAATAAATCCTTCTCACTTGTAACAATGTATTAGAAAGTTGCATGGTGATGGAAATGATCATTTACTAAACAGCCCAAATCAAATCTTCTACGAAAGCTACGCTAAATATATTTATACATACATACAAGTAGGAATCTGTATCAATTCATCCCTGTATATATAGCTATATTATGCCTTTTTTTAGTATCACAGAGTGGAAACATATGTAACACACTGCACAGCAATGTACAAATAGATTTTATGAATATATTATAGATCAGGATAATAGGTAGAGGTGGGAGAGGACAATGGACATTACATGACAATATACAAGACACGTGTGAGTTTTTATCTGAGATTTAATAGGAAATGTCCTGTAAATGATGAGTAAACTCTTCACCTTATAATTACACAATATTCTGTGTATGGCCTCTCTAAATAACACGATTTTATACATGGTGCATGTATGTAGAAAAAATCCACATTTCATTAAATAGCCAATAGAAAGCGGACCTGTCTATGAATCCTTTTGTTGAGATGTCTGTGATCTTACACCAGGTCTGTAGAAATTAGTAATGCTCATTCTGTTTAGTTTTAGCTGGCAATCAGATCAGACATTCGCTGATATCTGTATGCAAGACACATGGGATGAATGTGAGGTAAGGGTGAAATAAAATAAATATGATAGTTTAGGATTCGGTCTCTAGAATAAACTGGTTTTATTTAATTGAAATACCTTTGCTGTATATATTTCTATAGATTCATGTTTAAGGGCTGTAGGTATAGTAGGCACCTATCAGGGGTATTGGGCACCCAGTCTGGATGAATGAACCCCCGATCCTCCCTGCTTATAGGAAATGATGGGTTCTTTATTCTGGATACACAGCACACGTGTTGCTTGGCAGATTCGGGTGACACTGGTACAGAATAGGTGATGCTAACAAGCCATGCAAGATCCTGCAGACTGGGGATAAATGGCAGAGGATTATTATCCATCAGCCTCCCCCCCATCTGCTGTGTGCCATAGGTGAGGAGTGACATTACATGACAAGTGCCAGCATATACCATGGCGCCGCTGGCATACACTGGCCATTTACCGGCTGACAGCTGTCACACTGCATCCTGCATAGGATGGCATGGGGACTGATGGTGACCACATAAGGACAACATTGGCACAATGGTAACCCTGGGTACATGAAGCACATCATATGGTTCTATTCATCCTCTATACACAGTGCCAAGGCTGTCTTTGCCCTTCCATGAACCCTTCTACCAATCTACAGCCTGGTCCCCAGCTGCCCTGTAAGGGCTATGAGCGGTCAGTAAAGAAAACTCTCAACCAATCAGCTTTCACTTTAAAATGGGCACCCAGCTTCACTTTTCAGTTTGATTTTTGCGGCTTTTACATTCCTGTTAAATCATGTGAAATAACTGTGTGCTCATTACAGGAACATACAATGATCAGACTTGGGTTATGGTGGGCAAAATACCAAATCAGGACCTCTGATTGGCAGATATAAGTGGCACTAGTTTCTTGTTGTTTGCTGGTCTTCTCCATGTCATGCTGCAAGTCAGTATACAGAATTGGAAAAACTAGATGACATCTACCAGTGCAGGTTGGAAAGTAGACATGATCAGTGATGGGGAATTCAGGGGGGAAGCCTTAACAAGTAATGGGTGACAAGGCTGGGCTGCTATTGCCTCCAATAGGTCAGGGTCAGACATGCTGGCATCTTCATATGCATCCACATGTATTTCCTGGCTATATGAGCATGCAGCAATCATATGGAGTTAAATCTGCACATCCAACCAGCATCTAATGTCTAAGTCTTCTTTTCTTCTACAGTAACTATCCTCATTACAAAATATATCTATAGAATTTTCAATTTATCCGAATCACATTGTGTGGATTTAATGGGAACAAAGGCAGAACATCTCCTTAATACAGTGAGATTATTCCCTCCAAGTGGGATTGTAGTAATGTGACAAGCCTGTATGTAGTATAGTTGTATCATTGTGGTGTGGTGTGCAGGGAATCACACAGGGACAGCATGTCTAGGGAGGAAGGACGTCTTGTTGCAGTCAAAAGGAGCATACAAACCCCTGTGAGAATGTGAAGTTAATCCACTCCAGCTACAGAGAGAGGATTATGTTATAATCCCCTCTGGGAGATGCTCTGCTCTCCTCAGATCCCATATTAAAATGTTTACATAAGGTATAACCAAAATTTTGCACATTTTCTGTGTTGTCACTTAACAGATCTTTCCTCCTAGCAAGTTAACAAGTTTTCAAGAGTAAGAGAAGATAAAATATATATATTTACAAAACCTTCTCTCTCAGCATGGTGTCACAGTTCCATGTTACAATGTTACATGTACAGAGTTACAATGTGGGATGTAGCATTGTATATACTCTGCCTAACTCTTGTGTTAAGGATACATTTTCAGTATAAAAATAGCTTGAAAACATATTTAAACTAGAAAAACGGGAAGATCTAAAACTATCCTAAAGGGATGGTTTACCCAAAGTGATATTTAAAAAATAAATGGATTCTGAATGTGGCACCTTTGTTCCAAAATCATGCAAGGTACATTTCTGCAATCACAATTAGGAGATCAATCTAGAGATCTGTTTGTGGTAGCTGGGTAGGTGATTTTCAGTCATGTTAGCATAGTGATGGTTGAGAATAAAAGTGCTCCACTCCAAACCACTACAATCACAGGAAGCTAAAGAGCCTTTTTCATTATTTTGTATTTACCTCGCACCAGCATTCTATTTCCAATCATTAGCTATGTACTTGATGGTGTTGGAACCCTACACTCTACTCAAGTAACTGAACATCTCAATAAAACTCCCACCCTCTCCTATTAATTTAAATAGAACCAACTGGGACAGCAGTTGAGCTGTGGCTCACTGCAGGACTGAAATGGCCCTAAATAAATCAATTGGGCGCAGAATTCTTTAGGCTCCTCCACACCTACAGTGCAAAACTTTGTGAGGGGCTCTCCCAAATTACAGCACATTGCTGCTGTGCACCTGGAAATGCAAATTGCATTGCAAGGACTCAGTTCTGCACAGGACTAGGGAACAACAACCGGTCTGAAATAGCCCCTACAACTGAACAATCACATAGAGTCCACCATGTTGCCCTTGTCTTACCCTAATGCATAAAATATAAAAGTATGAAGTGTTAATAAACAATATTCAGAATAGATTTTGGGCTTGCAGATCTTTCTGTTTGCTGGGGTAGTTTACTCCTCTGGGTCTACTTGAAGGTAGATAGTACACCTAACATGCTGGAGGGGTGGGGGCAGAACAACACCAACAAAAGTGTGGCAGTTATCAATAACATGATGAAGAAATATATTATACTGACACATGCCTTTGAATATTTAATTTAGCACAAAGATGCAATTGTCCTTTTAACTTAATTCTCCATCCCAAATATAACCTTTACACAAGACATCCAAAGAAATTGTGCAGCACCAGGCTGGCTTTGTGAAGAAGGGGAGATGGGAACACAAGCACAGCACTGAGTGTATGACAGATGCAGAGCCAGTGACCCAGAAGTAAAGATCTTGCTGTATAATCCAAAAGGTAACAAGATTTTCTGTGTTTAATGTCACCAGTTTGGGCCTGGTGAACAAAATGTTTGCCTTTAACACACATTGCAAGTTACTATTTGTAGTTTTGCAAAATTGAAAGAAGCCATGTTAACATTTTTGTTACGTGAATGTAGTGTACAGTTGCAGTGAAATCATTTAAAATTAAAAAGTATAAGACTCTTCTTTGCACTTCTAATCATTGACCAATACTCAACAACTTATTATTAAAAAAATGAAAAAAATATATATGATAACTTTGTGTAGTTTTACAAATACGGTATTTTTCCTTCTCATTTAGCAGGTAATCCCACATGATGCCACCTACAAAACTTGTGTTCATATGAAATATGGTAATATGACTATGAATTACCTAAAAAAAGGGATTGTGCTGCAGGAGTCACTAGTATTGTATGAATTTCCAGGAAGTTTTTCAGGAAACGTATTTATCTTACCTTTGTTTTTGGCAGGCGTCCAGGAACTTGCAATGGTCAGTAAACATGAAATCCAACAGCCAAAAAATGTTTGTTTTGTTTAATTTTAATGTTTGTGACATAAATGTGAATACATTGGTGAACATCGAAATTCCCTGGGCATTAAACCACGAGGCAGAGCATGGAGAGGTTATTATTGTTTGGCAGGGGAGGCATAAAAAATGAGCTGGGCATGGGCTTAGGGTATGTGCAGAGATCACACAACACACAGACAACTAACTCCTTCTATAATCATTAATATTAGGCAAACTTGTCTCAAATCTATGGGATGCTTTCCAACCTAAAGTTCAACATCTATCTGCTCAATAAGTTTCGTCTCTCTGGCTTGGTCAGTGAAGAGGTATAGATACCCTGGGCTGTTTCAATTCATGCAATGGAAAACCTCATGCACTGATGAAGATGTAACCACTTACCTACCAGGCTGCAGTTTTTAGACTCATACAATAAAAATACATTGCAATCCATTAATTTTTGAGACTGGTGTATTTCTGTTTTATAAGCAGCAAGAAATCTGCAATGAGCCCAAGATGTGGCTATAAATATCCGTTCTTATATAACACAGTGTTATGTAGGCTGGCTTTTCTGCTCCACTTACAGAAATGTTCTAAATATGTAGAGGCCTTGTGGGATCCCAGGTAAGGAATAATTTCTGGCGCTGTATCTCTCCTTGTCACAGTGAAGTCCTGCACCATTATGACAAAGACACTTACATTCACATTAATCAGCAGGCTCTCCTTTACTTATGAACTGCAGCCTCACCTAAAACCCATCTACTATTTTAATGACAGCTGTCTAGATCTGTACCTTAGCGTCCAATGCTTGGAGACAATATCGTAAAAATATGGACACACCACTATGTATACCAGTTTCAGTAAAACGTATTATTTTGATTAAACACAGAAAAAGCAAATGTGTTCAGAGGTAAAAGAAAATAAAGAAACTCTCTCTTCTTCAGGGCTGTGGGATGAAAGTTTTGAATTAAAATAATCCAAAAAATTTAAAATTACACTGTACTATTTCACATAAGACAGTGATTGGGATGGATATCATGGTGTAATATAGTTTTTATTCCAGACACAGCACTGGAGATCATTGAAGCATGTGGTTTTTTTTATCACAGTTCACTAATGGGAAAGTTTAATTTTAGGACAAATAAAAATGAATAATTTACATACATTTAAAAAATTTCAACTATCTTTGTTGTAGTTTGATCTATTTCTGCTAAGCACTGGGAGGGGCCACTGCATTCATTACCATAGACTGAAAGAAGTGGGAATGCCGGGGGGCTTTGCCTATTACACCCATATGATTAGTTCAACCATTGGATAAAGTGAATGACCCTGAGCAGAAATGATAAAGCCAATCACAATAAATGGGAAATCAGATTTCTGGGAGGATTGGGTATACAATGTACAGAATGCTGCTGAACTTACCATACTTGCAAAGATTTTTGCAATCCTAGAAAGTCATAGCTGGCTGCTTTTAAGATAATGTGTTTCTGTCAAATTTCTACATATTTTCATTCACACGAGAACCTAAGGGATAACATCATGTGAAGAAACAAAGGAAGCCAAATAAAAAATAGTTTTGTAAAAAAAAAAAAAAAAAGTGTGGAAAATAGTGCCAGGAAGCAGTGTGTCACCAGCAAGAAAAATGTAATATGCTGTCCTGACAGAACCCTGAAAGAGCCATGTTTACATACACAAAAAAATACCATCTACCCCCTTCACTCGATGAAAACTGAAAATGAAGATAACCTTGATCGTGCAGCACAATTCACAGGAGAAAAAACGTGCATGTGAGAAATGTTTTGTTCATGAACTTTGCAACTTAAAAGTGTTCAAACAACTAAAACAGAAATGAAAAACCCAAAATACATATGTAAGAATGGCAAATGTAATCACATGACCAGAACTGAAAATTCTGGAAAATAAAAAATGCTGTATAATGCAAATCTGATATGGTGTCTTTTCCAGACTAACACAGATCTCAGTACAGCATGTATGGATGTCAGGTCCTCACAGTAGGATAATAATTCATTTCTTGTCATCATGGCAGGAGGTGTCCTCTTTTCAGCTTATGACAAAAATGTTCTGCGTGGTATATTTTTCAAATATACACTAATAGTTCATTTTTGAACAAGGAAACATACATACTTCATCTGGTGCGATTTTTAAATCCTGCTTCAAGTGCAGTAAAATGTCTAAAAATACTTCAACAAGGTATTACTGGGCAACACCTTAAACCAAGGGTAGCAAAATGTGCTAAAGCACTGTATACCACGGTCATACTTCTGATTTGTTGTGTGTGCAATAACAAATGCATCTATAAGTGTACTGTTCATATCTCCTGATGAATAGCTGACACATGTAGAAATACTTCCTGTATATTATTCAGGTGTACTGTTTTTTGGCTGGAACTCCAAGGGTTAAACAGGTATATGCAGTTCTCCTTGATCAATGGTTCCAAAAGAGAACCCAATCATGTGATCTGGTTAAGTCACATTAACATGCACTAATAGAGGAATCTCCTTGCTCCATTCAGCAGAGAAAACATTTTGTGCTAAATACCCCAGCCTAACTTTTATTAGATTGAAGGGCTTTTATTTGTGCACGGGGTAACATAAAAACAAATAATAATATAAGTAAACATCTTATTGATGTATTTATGTATATACACAAAATAATCAGCTTTTTTAGGACTCCTTTGAGTACAGTATGCAAAGGGAACTAAAGTGTAAAGGTGTTACCAGATCCAAAACCAAGCAGTGATTTAGGTCTTACTGATTGTCATGACTTGACAATAATTTATTGGTAGAATGATAAATAACACTTTTCTTTAATCCGAGGGAAAGGGTTATACAGCCAGACCAAAGGAAACTACTGATCACAAGACTACAATCATGTGTCTACACAGTATTATCCATGGGGGGGCAGCTGGTACATTTGTACCATTAGGTGACAATGATTTAACCCCTGAAACAATCATTACCTGGCAATAAATCTTTAAATTAAACACATTATTGTTAAATAAGGTATTTTCTCATTTTCTAAAATACATTAGGCTAGCAGATGTTAGACAATTTACAAGGAGTTACATTGAGGAAAAGTTAGTTGTACTTCAGGGACAGTAACAATAACTGGTATCACAACAGACTGTTAAATGGTTATTAATTTGATTGGGAAAATGATTGTCATAGCACTACGGTAATATAAAAAAATTCTCTAAAATACTACCAAACTTGCCTCTTGATGTAAACAGTCTGGGGACCAAAAGGGCTAAAGCTGAAACAGAAATATTTAAATCTGAAACTTTATTTTTTTTATCTCTTTCCAATGTTTCCACTTTTTCCTTTGGATGAAACGCAAAAACATAATGAACATGGTTGGTGTACGACACATGGCACTCATACACTGTGTATAGAGAACATGAGAGATGAAGAGGGTGTTGGGATGGTTCAGTGCTTGTCATGAGTTTGTTCTAGATAAAGACATATTATAGTTCGTTTATCTTATACCCAGGCCTATTTGGACTTATTTGATCTGTGAAAGAGATCATTTCCCATCTTCAGATTCTTATGAATTGGGCCAAAATTGCTTTCTAAATGGACTTAATCTGTGGCTCAGTGGTTAGCACTCTGGCCTTTGGATACTATCTCCATGGACACTCTGGACACTATCTGCATGGAGTTTGCAGGTTCTCCCCGTGACTGCGTGGGTTTCCTCCCACATCCCAAAAAACATGCAGTGAGGTTAATTAGCTTCCCCCCAAAATTGACCTTGGACTACAATATTGACATAGGACTATGGTAGGGACTTTAGATTGTGAGCTACTAGTGACAGCTAGTGACATGACTATGGACTTTGTACAGAGTTGTGTAATATGATGGCGCTATATAAATACTGTGTAATAATAATAATAATAATCTCCAAATGCACACATTGCAAACAAAGGCCAACTTTGAACGGGCCAGGGAGTAAATTACAGGGAAGCCTTTTTACCTCCCATAGGCTTGAAGTTCCATGCAATGAGGGCTTTTAATGTGCATATCAGAGTACTGTGTGATATATTTTAAATAAGAATAGCATATGATCCTACTACATGTGAATGATCACCTTTTGCAAACAAATAATCAGTATGAGATAAATACAGAGGTAAATGAACTGGCATCACTCTGTTCCCTCTGCAACCAAACACGTCAAACTATTTTATATATTAACAGTGTGAAAACTTCTTCCCACAAGAATCTGAAATTGCTTTCTATGGCTATTTGTTAATGTGAAAAAGACGGCCTACCTGCAAGGTTGTCGATTTCCTTTTCTTGAAGCAGACTGACAGTATCATCATCCCCTTCCAGCATTAGTTCAGTTTCGGCATTTTGATTAACAATGGCCTGGCTTCGGAAAGTCTTCTTTGATTTCATGACATCTTCATCCGTGCCTTTGGTGTAAAAATAAAAAAAAAAGATACGTTAGTCAAAAACAGAGCCAACGTTAACCTAAAACATTTGAAAACCTAAAACATTTCACTTTTTATAAAACCTGATTTAAAACTAAGAAGATACAAGGTAATTGGAAATAAAAAAATGATTTATCTAAATTCATCATAACCCTCTGATGATAATCTTGGTAGTTAATAAAAAAAAGTAATAAAAGCATCGATCAGCATTATATGCCCAAATAATTGCTACACATAATCCTGGTAAATTTTATAAATAAATCAGAAAGAACATTGATCCAACGGTTGGAATGTTGTTAAATCCTTTAAAACTAATTAAATAATATACATACCTATATTATACACCCACTTTTAAAATCTCTTTTATTGTTACTTCTACCTCAATATTGCATAAACCTTATTGCCTTCTTAGGCTGCCTGCCCATACAGCTACTGTATATTAAACCGTCTCAATCAAACACAGTTTATTTCAGTAAAATTGATTTTTAAATAGCAGTCTCTGAAAGAATGAGTCTAGGCTGTTTTTCAAAGGTATGAAATAAACGTTTATCTAAATGAACGGCTTGACTAGAGGATCTTTTATGAATTAAGGTCACATTAATCAATATAAGCAGCACGGGAGGAATGAGGTCTCCCAGGGGCGGTCTCATTACATGGCTTGTAAAGACTGTCCTCCCACAAAAACGACTTTAGCACGCCACAAATCAAACGCCAGTTACAGAGCTACTTTGCTTTCTTTTCCCCATCTTGTTTTATAACCCTGTAAACTCTTAAACATAACATGCAAACGTACAGCAGAAAGTTAACCACCGCACCACTGACAGTTTACTATATAAAAAAAAAAGGCAAATAGTGAAATGAATGGAACCAGTAATAATATCAATGCTGATTTAAGACGTTTTTGGTTAATGATCGGATTGTGTGGCAGATCAGACATTTCCCTCAGTCATTCAGCATTTTTTTAGATACTACGTAGAGAGAAGGAATGGAAATCCTGGTTGCTGGCAGCTCCTTACTTGTGAATGGATATACACAGAACAAAGGTCTGGCATGGATACCAAACCTCTGAATTTGTGCAAATTGACCATATCCACATAAAAAGCAATATCTTTAGAGGGCTTTCATGAGTGAGCTAGGATGGCAGGCCAAATCTCACCATGTTTGGTGGCCACGCTTTGAATTCCAGCTGGCCTAGGTACATACTAATAACTGACCATTCACTTCATTTTATTAACAAAAAAGAAGCAGGAGTAATCGTTTTTCAAACTGGGATCATAGTCTATAATTTTAGATCTTGAAGAATGTAAATATGACTAGATACTCCTTTATTTATAAAGAGTTACGTGACTGCTCAACGTGGCACCTATTCCCCTTTAGTCTAGATGTTGGAAATGGCTCCTACTTTACCCAAACCCTTTTCGTTTTACTGCTGCATGTGGTCTGACCACACCTCCTATCTCCTACTAGTTCTGCTGCCGGAAATGCCTTCTAATTTACCACCTAATTTCAGTTTTTCTGCTGGAAATGACCCCTATCATATTCCAAACCTATTGGTTATATTGCTGCTCCAACTATACCCCAACAGTTGTGCTCCTAGAAGTGGCTCTTACTCTACCCTATCCTCTATAGCAGGGGTGCCCAAAAGGTGAATCGCAATCTACCGGTAGATTGAAAAGGCAACGCGAGTAGATCGCTGAGCCCTGCTTTTCAAAATAAAATCTACTGCGCACAAGAGTTATTAAGTCCAAGTTTTTATTGTTGGTAGATCATTTAGACTTGGTCATTTTAAAAGTAGCTTGCAAGTCAAAAAAGTGTGGGCACCCCTACTCAATAGGATCTGTTGCTCGACCTGGCTTTACTTTTTACCTACCTTGGGTTTGTTGATGCAGTTTTTTTTTCTACAAACCTACCCTCTCAAATCTGTTGCTGTAGTTGGCCCTATCATAAACCTACCCCCTAAGCTCTGTAGCTGGTTTTTATTCCCATCATACACATAACGTTTCCTCCTGCAGCATGCCTACTCCCTCAGATTCTTTTATAGGTTCTGCTTTTCTAGGCACAGATCCATGGGGGGCTTATGCTAAATATGGCCCTAATAGTGATCTAGAGGTATTGACAAATAAAACAATAAAAACAGCAATTACAACACATTTATTGATATGTATATATATATATATATATATATATATATATATAGAATTTGCTATATTTTTAGCATGGTCTGTGATACCCATATTAAAGTAGAACTAAACCCTATCCCAATCTGTGCCAAGGTGCAGATCATTTTTTACCTTCTTAGATATTTTGATTGGCAGGGCTGGGATGAAAGGTGTAGGTGTGCGGTAGTTCATTTAGTCCCACTAAGTGAAGGCAACCTGGGATTGCCAGGATACTGGCATGCCCATCTCAGTGTTTTTGACAGTTCAGAGTTCTCCGGCAGATAAGAATACTTATTGCAGAAGGGACATCGCCTCTCTCTTTCTGCAAAAATGCCCTGCATGATCCAGAGTTTTTAAAAGTGGAACTTTAGTTCTGTTTGAACTAGCCTCCTGTATATAGAGTGATCCACACTTGGTCTTAAGATGTTTATTATGCTTATTATACAGAATTTATATTGGGAACCCCAGGAATTTTCCTATTAAAAGCTTAAAATTGAACTGACAACATCACAGTAAAACTTCTATGGGATTCACAGAACCATTTTTAAGTTTTACAATTTGCCCACTATCCAGCACCTCCCAGAGCTGATCTACAATCCAAAGCAACCTCAACTAGTTTGTCATATACAAAAATTGCATTCAACTGAGACTGTTTATCAGTGACTAATTATGATTTCTGAGGAAAAGAATAATAGAGGTTGTTTGTGGCCATATTCCACATGATACAGAAATGTGTTTTTTTCACTTCTATATAGGTCACAGTAAACAGACTGGCTATATCGGAAATGCCGAATTATTACATTTAAATACCATTCAGTTATAGGGATAAAGGGTAGTTAAATGAATACTTCAGTATTGATTTTAATGCAACACAAGAACTACAATTATCTAAGAGAGAATATTTACTAAATACAGTTGTAACCAAGATGGCGCAGGAATGTAATAGACAGTCTATTTACCAAGACGAGCATTCAGTTTTCTGTCTGATTCCGCCACACCACTTTGAATTTGACGATAAGGCCGTTTATGGAAAGCTGGCTTTCATCTCTAGAAAAGGCTGGCAGGATGGAAAGTTAACCTCATCATAGTGTTACCTAAATGTACTGACAGGAAATCCTAATGTTTCCAAACATCTGGAAATCTACTTCAATGGAACTTCATTTCTTTACTTTTTTTTTGTATATGGAACTTACTGATTCTGCTATTGATATGACCATCATAGGCAACACTGCATGAGTAAAGTACAAATGGGCAATTCATTCAAGATGTGACGATCATCATAGGTATGTGTTAAATGAACACCTCTGACAAAAGTCCCAAAAAATATATATTAGAGGAGATTCTCCCTTTTAAAAGCAGCACTTCGTATCGTCCATAAAGCACTGCAAAAATCCACAGAACAGTGTTGATGACATGCTTTCCAGGATAAGAGAACGAGTGATGACATTCATGGGTAATAATCACATATACATTCTTTAACAAGCACTCTGAGGGAACAAAATCAATTTAAGGCAAGCCAGATTTCTGAGTGTATCCTGAATCATATCTCTTATTTCAGCTTTGGGCTAAGTATATCTAAAGGATATATATATAGGCAACTTTATTTTTGTCATTTTTAATAGCCAGAAAGGGTTAAAATTCTGATAGATTATTTTTTACCATCTGTGCTCTTTTTTTGTCCCTAGGCACCTCTTCAATAATTTGCCTTGACCCTGTTTTGTTAACAAAGATCACCAATACAAGCCGAAGTGTGACAGTAATAAAAACTTTACTTCCCCCACCTCTTAGATTGCCCTTTGGGGCAGGGTCCTCTCCTCCTGTGTCATTGCTTGTGTCGGTTATTTGCAGCCACTATTAAATTCACAGCACTGCGTAATAAGTTGGCTCTTCATAAATACAGTTTAAAAACAATACAGAAAATCCAAAACTTCAGAAGGAGGCCCTGGACAAGAGAGTGGCTTTGGTTTCCATTCCTTCAGTTTACATTGATAAAGATTGCAATACACAGAGAAGCAAAGTCGTTGGCAATGTTTGAACTGGCACCCTGGTCTACAGCAACAGCATGGAGATTGGCCCACTGGTCACACACAGGGTCTGATTTATTAAAGCTCTCAAAGGCTGGAGAGGATACACTTTCATCAGTGAAGCTGGGTGATCCAGCAAACCTGGAATAGATTTATTCAGTGTCATTTGCTAGCATATATTTTGAATCCTGGACCAGATCCATTCCAGGTTTGCTAGATCACCCAGCTTCACTGATGAAAGTGTATCCTCTCCAGGCCCCGGAGAGCTTTATTAAATCAGGGCCACTGTCTAGGTTGCCTTGTGGACTGCACAGATCTATGGGCATTGGAGAAGTGAAAGTCTGTTCTATATCACAACGATTTTGCCATTTTACAAACAACCTTGGGATTTGGTTAAATACTGAAACCCATCTTATATTACAAGCATACTAAAAACAAAGTATAGACATGGGCAATCTTATATTAAAACTTGTTTGTAACTTATTTTAGGGATGATGTGCAGTGAAGCTCCCGCATTAAAGGTTCTTCATTCATCGATAAGAAAATGGACACACAAACCCACTAGCTGTTTGTCACTAAGAAAAGGCATCAAGGACACACTGAAGGAAAAAATAGATCAATATAAACAAGCTTTTCATTTCATGCTTGCCCAGGCTAGGAGAACTGACAATATACTCTGATTATGGGAGTTACCTTAGCGTAACACGGGAAGGTTATTACAGAAAGCACGGGAAATGGAGTGTTCTTTACATTGACAGCACTGCTAATAAGATTGCTGTGCTTCAAATATGCATTAACCATGGCCACAATACCAACCTGACAAGGCCTATTTATCCACAAGTTAAAATATGCCTAAAATAGCAACTAGGACTTCTGTGTGCATCCTGAAAGTACATTAGAGGGAACATAATAGTTTAAAGGAATGATTTACTGCAATAAACTTGCTGATCTCAAGGAAAATCCTTCCTAAACGACTTACTAAATACTTATATATAAAGTTAATGTGTTCTCCGAAGCATCTATTTTTGATACCAAAGTAAACATTAGGGCCTGTAAATCTCTACTACCTGGTTATGGTTATTTGGTTAGATATCTAAAATGTGTTTACCTCCATAGTTTAATGCATATGTTAAAGGAATGAATTTAAATTTTAGCAATCATCAAATACAACATATTTCTAAAACTATGTTAGCAAGGTACAACCTATGTGAAGGTAAAAATCACACTGTGATTCACATTGTGTAGTCTATTGTGTAGTGGACATTGGTGAACTTTGCAGAGGGGAAGCAGAAATATTCACCAGTGTGTGTTCTAGTTCTCAATATGTAAAACATACCATTCTCAGGATAGGTACATACACTAGTGTTTTGTTGTTGGAAAGGATCTTTCGCAATCATTTCCAACAACAAATGTCCAAAAGATGAATGAAGGAGCGCTGTACATACAGCGCCGTTCTGCTCTTTGGAAAGAGAAGAACGAGCAAGCAGCACCCCACTGTGCTCTCGTTTCTTCACTTCTATTGCAGTTGTTTGTCTTCTATCGTTCATGGATTCACCAGAACGGATCCATGAACGACATTGGACGGACTCTGTTCACATCAGAGTCGAGCCCTGTGGCTAGTATCGCCTGAGAACCATCTGACGTGTGTACATAGCCTTGCCGTTCAGTCCATGTATTATACTAGTTGCCACCCCAGGCTCCAAATCAAAGCCACATATATTTTATTGAAGGCCAGTGACTTATCAAGAGGTAACCATCTCATTACTGCTAATGCTGTCAGTCTGCCCAGAAATGACTTTTGTGTCATTACCATTCATATTATTCTCTAGACCAGGCAAGAATGAGCCATCATTTTTTTTTTCTGCATACCAAAATTCTGGTAAACTGCACACAGTCCATTCACCCAGATCCAGTCCAGTTTTGTATGCTTCTCTAATCAATTCAACTCTAATCTAATTGATATATAGGTGGTACCAGAGAGTAACCTGCCATTTTATAGGGATATCAGAAGATACATGTCAGAGTTCCAAATAATAAAGGTCAGGTATATGGTATTTCAAAAATCTTACCACCACCATTATCCTCCACCTATTGTATCAATAATAGTATATGGTGGAGGCATTCTAGAACTAATGACTCTTTATTCACACAGGTTAATTATAAATGTCTTCCTCGTCCTATTTGACCCTTATTTATTGTACAGCACTGCATAATTTATTGATGCTATATAAATCCTGTTTATTAATAATAATAATAATAACAATAAAATGTCACAAAAGGTTTACCCAGGAGATTTTCTGACTTTTAGGTTAAAGTTGAGTCTGAAAACATATAAATAGACTCCAGAATCACTGTAAATCAATCCTACCCTGCAAACTATTTAAAAGATTTACCAGTTGAGGTAGAACATATCAGTATATAAAAGCACTGAGGAGTCCAGAAAAAAGACCTTTCGCAGGTAAATCACGGGGAACCATGCTTGGCTAGACACACGGCTGAGGCTTTGTCTATCAGCACACTTTCAGAAAGGCACCATCAATATTCATTTAGGTGTACACAAGAGGTAAGGATAAAGAATTCTTTTTCAAGGTCATAAAGCAGCGAGCAGACATATAGCTGCATTCTGGAAAATCCTGTCCTACCTTTCTACCACCAGACCAAACAGAACTGATTCATTTTGTCATTCTTGCTGTGTGTTTGTGCTAGACTGGGGCTAGCTTCTCTCTCCTGAAATGCACCATCACACTTACTTAAGCTGACGCCTTTAATCAGTGCCACGGCGGAGATTGCCGACTTCGCTTTCATGCATTAATATTTCAGAACAGTTTGTTCACAAACTAAGTGATATCTGACAAGTTAGTAAAGAAACAAGCCAAATATAATGTCTTATGCAGGTTTATGAGACTATAATGCAGCCATTACTTTAAAGTGTATTTGTCATTTTCTCACAGCACAGAAAGCTATTTTTTGGGATCAGCCATACTTCTATCATGCTTAATTGCTATAAAAATAGAACCAGCACATTTTCTATTAGCACTATGTGGTGTCACTATTTTCAGAACATGGTGCACTTAAAAGTAAAATTACAATGAACAGGAGTTTTTACAGTGAACTGTGTCTCTACTTGTGCCCTCAAAACAAGGAACTCCTAATAGACAGCTATACAAATTTGACAAATCTACTGGTTTATGTTCATGAGGACCCCATCTTCTTCTGTACCACTGACAACAAATACAACTGATCTAAACAATGTCTGACAATAAAGCTACATATGAGTAAATTATTTAGCATTTGCAAGTGTTGAAAACCTACAAAAAGAGTTTTAATCTCAGCAGTTTCAGCAAAAAGGAGAGAAAACAATGGATTCAAGCAGCATGAGCCAATCTTAAATCACCTATGGTGCACATAAAGAAATATGCCTATGCATTGCATTTGGAGACAAGATTTCCCTAAATTCTCCTCTCCTAGTCCTTTGGCTCAAGTTTCAATGACAAAAACCAATGCAGGTGTCAATTTTCTGGCTGTACATTCACATTTATGGGTTCCTCCTCCATTCATTTCAAGATACAATAGTGATGTGGAGGTCAACTGGAGAAACCTGGAGAGTACTGCAGGGAATCCAGAAATGTGACCATCCTAGAAGTGCCAAGATTAGGGCACCAAAGTAGGGTATTGGAAACGCTTATACTTTGACAAAACAGGTCCCTTATACATATTTTATCTGGCTATTGAGTGGTTTGCATGAAGGTTAGCAGTGCAGAAATACAGAAAATATATCCCAGGTGGGCTACATAATAAACTGTTCAAAGCAGCAAGATACCAGTCCAACTGAAAATGCTGATTTCCGAGCTGTAGTGCTGACCCAGTGGATCCAGTACTGAGTGCCCAATTTGAACAGGTTCAGATGTTCCTGCTCTAATCTCCTCCTATAAGAACCTATAATCACATATTTTACATTAAACAAATGGGTAGCTAAATGTGTTTTGTTTTTAAAATTAAAAAAAAAAGTTATTAAGGGAGGATCCCTCCCCTTCCATATTTACCACCGCAGCGTTAAAGGCTGAATAGGAAACCCCCAGTTTCCTGGGCTGAAAGTTCTGCTTAAAAGTACTAAAGCCACAGCAAGCCAGGCGATTAGTATTTTCCAAAGAAGGTCAGTAAAGGTAGTCCTATATTTCTTTCTTAAGGAGTGTAGCGAAATAAACCGTAAATGTGCAAAAAACGCTATTGAACAAAGAAATAAATGAGAATTAATTACCAGGGAAAAGAAACCCTCCCTGCCTCTAGCTCTTTTATTAATCACATTCCAACACCAGACGCTGAAAGTACATCAAACTGTACCAAATCCTTTTCACATGACAAGCTCATAAATTAGTCAACTCATTAGAATCACCAAGAGGAATAGAACTAGCATCAGTGTAAAAGGCACATTTAAACAGGGACGGGTCAACTACAACTCTCATATTCCGATCTCCATGTGTCTAAACTTCAAAAAGGCAAACACGTCCGCACATCTGCTTTACGAAAAGTGAAACAGGACAAAAGGATTTTTTTTTCCTTCTGCCGTGAAAAAAAGAAAATTGTGTGTTTTTTTTACCAACTTTCTACAGCAAATCCAAGCGGTATGGAAAAAATAACCCTGACCACACAAACTCATTTTACCGTAGTGACTGAGAACAAAGTGTTGTACTCACCGTATTCAAGGGCGGATTTTAACCGGGCGTCTGAATGAGTTGAGCCAAATGCATTGCGCACAAATCGTCTTCTTCTTCTTAGGTCATCCTCCCAATAGTCCAATCGCCAGAAATCATGGAGTTGACTACAATGGAAGAGGGATTTCGTTAGATAATGATTTTGTTTTTTTTTTGTTGCGGTAAATATGTATTGCTTTGGTTTCACCCCCCAAATTCAGAATGATGTGAGGGGACCCTATTACAAAAGAACCCTAGCTTACATTCATTTATAGGCAAATATAAACATTTTGTCCTATAATTTGGGCTTTGTATGTACATGTTAAACATTTTGAGGTAGCCAGTTAAAAATGACTTCTCGTACTGCTAAGAAGCATTAATCACGAGGAGCCCATTTACTAATGCTGCATCAAATTACAAGTATTAATGACACACAGCTTGCTTTCTTTTACAGTGGTTTTAACAAGGCTTGTAAATCAAAGAACAACGTTCCAATAAACAGTTTGCCTTTTAATGACTATGGGGTCCCTCGGCAGCCTGGAATTTATAAGCATAAAACATGACACACATGAATATGGTAGAACCGTGATTAAAATAACATGCTGAAATATTCATTGGAATGATTCCCTATTGCCCCCAGCGAGCTAGGAAAATTGCAATTTTATTCATTATTAATAACATGGAATTACAAGTGCAAAAATATTCCAGCGGGTGGTAATTGTTGCAGAGAATTATTACCCAGCTACTAACACTGTTGTAGTATGATTTTAAATGCTTCTGGAGTAGGCAAGGCATCATGAGAAGCAGGCAGCAGCAAGTTAAACAGCTTTTGTTTAGGCTAGAATGTGTGTTACGTTGTGAAGTCATAAAATGACGATAAGCTTTGCTATCTGGTATGAAAAATAAAAACTAAATTCTGCCAGTTCTGCATTACAGGAATTTATATCTAGGCTTAGACAACCAAAAATAAAATATCTGTACAGCTTAACAGTGTCATCTCACTAGGCTGCTAGTAACGCTGATGATGTGTTAGACGAGTATATAGGAGACCATTAACGTAAAAGAATGTCTACGTGTTCAGCATTATGGAAGTAACAAGCTAATCTAAGGAGGATTTCTAATGTTATCTGTGCATGATGCCATTCTTTAGGTTCTTTCAGAGCTATGGTTAAAAACAAACAAACAAACAAAAAAAAACAGCTGTGTATGGTGCACCTCTCCACGGGAAATTGGCACCAAGACAGAATGGTCTGGATGGATTATGTGGTTACGCCAGGTCACTGCTGTATGTATGAGGTTCTGTTTACTACACGTCAGAAGCTTAGCACAGGACAAGAGAGGAGGAAAGAATTGGTCATCTTCACTAAGGACCAAATCTATTACAGATGATACCCACAATAAATTGGATTGGGTGGACTGACCTGTATTTCTATTGCTAGGGCTAAGTCTTGTCTTACCATCTAATTTATTATTACTGCAAAAAAACCCAGAAATAAGATGCAACCAATTTTCAGACAAAAATACACAAAATACAAATCAAGGACCTCTGCAGCAGCAATGCTACTGGACAGATTAGAACCCCAGACACATATATATATATATATATATATATATATATATATATATATAATAAACTTAGGTAAATGCTATAGGTACCATGGGTATAATCCATAAAACTTTCATACAAGTGCTCTATGGGCCTCATCAGTAGTGGACATAATAACCCAGGGAAAATGATTAATAAAAGAACCATTTATATAGGAGAGCAATGGCCCTTTGGATGACATCTGAAAGTAAAGCCTTGAGTCAGCCATCCCCTGCACTACTACTAGGAGTCTGCTTGTCCGACACCAGCAAACCTTTAGGTTTCCGCTTGGCAAGAACACTGCCATATGTGATTGTCAATAAATAAGAGCTAATGAAATGTTTTAGCTTCAACATTAAAACATTTTCTAACAATGGCCATATACTATGGCGGTAAAGTCGTATTTTGAAATTTACCAAAGCTTTGTTATATAAGAGAGAGACATAAAAAAAAGATTCAATTAGTATTAAATTATATTAGGCAGGTCCTTTTACTACATATTTGAAGGTAGATGGAAAGGGGATTGTACAATCTGATTGTACAGTATGTGGTAAAATAAGGCAGCATCAGACTCTTCCTCCACTTTTCAAATTTGAATTCGAAGATGTTTGGTTGCCATGGACTCTTCATATATGAGGTGTATCGTCAGCTTGGTGTGGAAGTACCGAACGTAAAATTCAAAGAAAACAGTAAAGTTTCTGTAGTCAACATGTCTGGATTGCACTGGTAACTGATCTTTTCACTTTGTATCACTAATCAACCCAAAACATGCTATATTTTACTAATCTCTCTCATCGGTCAGAAATAAATGGAGACCAGTGGAAGGAAAAGCTTTACTTATAGTTGAAAGATAAAAGTCATGACACCGAAAGTGCAATAAGAAAAAATATCTAATTGCAATCCCCAAAGCCTTCAAGCCCAGTTTAAACCTGACACTGCTACAGACAGCAACTTGCGGCTATCATCACAGGTGTTGATATGAACAAATAGGCTCCCATGAAATGGAATATAGCATTTAGAAGAAAGTCATTTTTCAGTCGGCTTTATGACAGCCTATTTTCCGGAGGTTTTTATGTATCGGAAAATGTCTGCATTATATTAAAAAAAATGTCATGACTGAAGAAACGTTGATGAAAAATTCATCAGCTACCAATAAACTGGCTGATAAATATCTCTTGGTATTAAAGTTTGACCTTTCAACTTTCCTTCTAGTTTTGGACAGAAAAGGAAAGGTTAGGGACCACGGTTAAGCTTCTATTGCTATGTTTCCAAAGAGTAAATTTCTTTACATTTCTTGCCCTATTAACAAGGTTTTAGAGGGTCAGAAGGGATAGAATGCCTACTGACTGTAGAAAAAGAATGGGGAAAGATAAAAACCAATGTGGGATTTTCTTTGATCCTTTGGTTTATGTGCTTTCTTGAATTGGTACCCTCTGATTTACTCATTTCTAGTGTTGATGTCACCACAGATCTCTTGAAGAGTTAAATGTCAGCGATCTTCATTCAATCCACTGTCTGTAAGCCCAGGTTGTCAGGATCCTACTCTTTCTAGGAATGTGTCATTACAGGTCATGTAATCAGACTGGGTACCCAAGGAAATACATGATTTTGAGTTATTCTTCATGTATTATGATTTGAACTGTTTTAAATTGTTTAAAATGTGGTTTTGACATGAACATTTCTCAAATTTGCCCATAAAAGTCCCATATGGGTATTTTCTCCCTTTTCTTTCCACTATATATTTACCTGGCGTCGCTACAAAAACTTTCCGACTTTTTCTTTCTCCTTGTATTCATGGAAGCAACCACAGTTGTCACATAGGCTGGACTTCAAACATGGCTGCCATGGTTGATCTCCATGACACGGTGTATTGAAGGAACTAGTGGCGTAATGATTAAAGATAAGGACCTTTGAATTTTTAGGACTGACAAGGACACTGCATTGTTGGCACAATCGAAAGGTATTTTCTGTATAGGTATAGAAATGCCTAAAGGTATAGAAATGTGTTAGGGACACAACTACCACAACTAAGGACTATATGCAGGTTCTATTTTTTGACTTTAAAGTAGTTTTAAAAGCTACAGCTGTGCCTAAAAAACTCTTAAGTACCTAATATAACTGGCCATAGGGCCCCCAGTACACTCCTGGCCATACCACTATTCATGTACACAGATATCATTAGCCGAACTATATGACGGCAGAGGACTGTGTAGCAAGATTTATAGCCTGCACTTAACTGCTCTCATACCCACTTACTAGCAGCTTAATCAACTTCATATTTCCGCTGTGAAGAAAGACATTTTTAAGTATTATAACCATCGACACAGGAACATGACGAGACATAAGGGGTCAGGGCTCACAATTCAGAGGTCCTAATTCCAGGGTCCTGACCTTGAACAAAGCTCCTTTTCAGACTATGCTTAGGACCATTTTCCTACAGAAACAAAGTATACTCATAAACACAGCAGGGATTTTACTTTTCACATTAAATCTCCTTCTATAGTTCCATCATAGTTATTTTTTAGTGGTAGCTGTAGGGAAACCTGAATACTGCAGGAACTGCCATGCTTATCTTTTAATTATTAGGTGGATTGTGTACATTTATAGGCAAAGCAGAAAATGTGTCCAGGAGATAGAAAGATGAATACAGACAGATACACAAGCAAATAAAACACAGCTTTGTACAAGTTAGCTTTATTTATTAAGGGAGTGCAAAATGAAATGTGCATTTAAAATGCTATATTTGAGTCAATCAATGATAAATCATCACAGAATTATCACGGATCTGAACAGTAAATGTGATGACTGCTAAGTGTAACCAAAAATTTTAATAGTTAAAGCCTGGATAGCTGACAACATTTCTTTAAACTAAAATCAGCATTTTGCTCAAGTTGTGAACAGCCAGTAAGACCAACAGTTGGGCCAATAAACTAAAAGCGATCAATTTACTTAACCGCTTCCAGATAATATATTTGAAAACCAATGGTGGATGAGGGCATACCTTTTCCTGACCCACCCTTCATTTTAACTACCTGACATTCAGCTGTCAATGACTTAATTAGCTCCTGACCATGTGATCCTTACGATTACAAATTATAGTGACTGTTATAATAGAACACAGCAATAGATGCTTGGATAGACTTTGGAGACATTGTTCTAAAAGTGAAAAAACAAAAAGTTATCAGATGAATTTTTTAAAATTAGATTTTAGGATACTCAATTACAAGCAAATCTGGGCATTGGCATGTAAAACCAACTTTATGTTACTGCAGAGAACAATGGAAATTATCATATGATAAATCTGGTACAAATTGGATAGATTTCAGGTCTTTTCTCTTTAGACTAATTGAGCCAATACACTTTTTATAAACTTTTTTTTACATATACCTATACATAAGTGTTTACATTTCTGAATACTATGAATATTCAATGAGTTACATACACAGATTGTGAATATGCTTGCCACAAATATGGTGATAAACTCATTCTCTACAGACCACAGAGGACCATGGACTTTATGTACTTTGAAACTAAAACATGAATAATTGCCAGTTTGCAAGCAGAAAACAGCAATTTATGCTTTTTGTGTAAAATCCAATAAACCTCTAATATAATCCTTTAAAGAAGTTCCATAAGTATTCTCCAAGAACAGACTAATATTCTGATAATTGTTATAAATGCTTATAATCAAAGCAGAACCACTGAAAGCAGAAGGGCTGTTTTCAATCAAGCTGGTCATACTTTGCTAACCTTTAGAGCTATGAGTACTACAGCCAATAATCCTAATAAAGGAAAAATGGAAAATGCATTGTTCAGTGAAAGTGCATTCCAATACAAATTTGTTATTTTCATTTCCTGTTTTGACATTTTATTAAAAAATTATAGTGTAGTGCATTGCTCCCATTATGTCTATTGTATTTCTTTTAGTTCTTGGATTACCTCTAACAAGTAGGGCTGCTTTTTATAATATAATATATAATTATAATAATATATAATCTAACATATAGGCAAATGACATTTTCTGAAAGTATAGAAAACAAATGTTTATCCTGCTAGAAATCCAATGTGCTTTTAACTTGTTATATAAATGGAAATTAATGTAATTTGCTTTTTCTAATAGCCCCTATGTATTACGAATTATGAAACCAGGGTGACCATGCTACTCCCCATAGATATTTTCAGTGAGTTAGTGTTCGCACCCCGGGATAGGTCCTTGAATAAAAATATTATTGTAATACAGCCACCACATCTAATGCACTGGAAAGCTTCAGTATACCATATTACATTTTGTTTTGCGGTTTAGATACACTTTAAAGAATAGAGACTGCTTGAAAATATATGCTCATTTGGCTTTGTAAATAGGGCAAGCTGTGTTCACTCAGAGCAAATGAAGAAAATATGGTTACTGGTTACTATACAGGGCTGGTGGGAGGGAAGTATGAATGGTAGTTAATTTGCAAATCTTCTTTAGCTGGTTATTTAGGTAAGCAGGGAAAACTTGTTAGGAGGTGGCAACGTGCCACTGACCATTAGTCGGTCCTATCATCCAAATTCATCAGTTCTCAAATCACATGCATGAATCACTAATAAAACAAAACAATCTGTCACAGACTTAACACAAGCAGCCTGGTTTTGGCCATATTTTTCGACAATTTGCTTGTAAAAAGTCCCTTAATATATTTAATTATGTTAGTCCCTGGAACAACAAATAAGCTTGCTTTCCCACTCAAAGTAATATCCACACAGATTTATTTCAATGGACATTTTTTAAACCGTGTTTTCTCAACTAGCAAGTTTGAAACGTTGGTAGCACTGGGGCCACAAAAAAATATACAAAGGTTATATAATTAAACCATTTGCTTGTATCGAGCCTCTGCTACAATAGTGACTTTCCAATAATGCTACCATGAGTCTGATAATCTTTCACGATTGAAGGATCCTGGAGACTCTAAAGGACAAACTATGAAGGTACAGTACGTGAGCAAACTTGAATTTGTTGCAAAAAATGCTACATGCAGGACTTTAAAAATGCCCTTGTAGAAAACAAGTGCTTCGCTAATACAATGTAACAAGTTTGCAATAATGTCTACATTCCCAAAAGCAAATATCAAGTCCCACTGATGCTTGGAGAGTGATCCTATGATATCACCTGTGGTCAGGGAAAGCGGTCACCCATGGGTAAGTTCTAAATAGAAGTGAAGTGTTTGTAATAGAGCAAGCATGCAGTAAAACTACCCTGTTCATTTCTTTTAACAAAATTTTTTTTAGTGCAAAGTCCCATTGAAAAAAGTGCCTGGTTATTAAAACAATACAACTATTCCCATCCAAGCATTCACCCAGCTTACACAACAGCTGCAGTGTGAGAACGTTAAGCTATATGCTGAATGATTTACTTTAACAGAATCCGTGCCCCTGAAAAAAAAGGATCTAGGAGGTCTTCAACAGCATTAACTTCTGGAATTTTTTAATATGTTCACAACTTGATTGGGGCAAGTTGATCAATCTCTGCCAAACCATTTGCCAAGACATGACAGATATGCAGAGAATTCTTTGGCTTTAAAATGAATGATGAGTCGGTTATATGGAAGCTGTTAGCCAAGTGGGTCCCAATATGTTTAAATGACAGTGAGAAATGGTATGGAGGTCGATTTATAGCGATTTTGTGATATTTTGTATATGTCACTGATGAAATCTGGTTACATCAATATAATCCGGAGGCCAAACAGCAACCCTTGTTATGGTGGCACTTAAGATCTCCATGGCTAAAGAAATTTCAAAGACAAAAATCAGCAGAAAAGGTCTATCTTCAAAAGGACCAAACAGTTATTGTAAAATACTACTAATATAACTTGCTGTGCCAATTAAAGTACTGTAGGATTTTTAAAGAACAATGGTGACGGTAGCTGGGGAAAGGTATTCTCTTTTCAGGAATGAACCTGCTCACATGACAAGAGCTGTTTTCAAGAGTTTGTAATATGAGTGCATAGACCATTTATCCTACTAAAAAGATCTTGATCCACCAATTTCCTGTTCCCAAACATTAAAATAATCTGTGAGGGAGGAAACCATCATTTTTTTGGAAAGAAACTTCAGTAGTGATGTACCAAGTTTTTGAACTTCAGTGTAAATTTGTGGAATAACACAGGTGTTTTTTTTAATTTTTTTTATTTAGAGTCATTCCCTTTTTGGTCAGGTGTCTCATGCTGCACCCATGTTAGGCCTAGTACATATAGGCCAATTTTTAATTCTGTTCAGCTCTAAAGTGTAACTTAAGGGAAACTAGCTTCTTTTTGATTGCACCACTTACACTCCAATCCCAGACTAGAGATATACAGCAACAGCTGAGGATATCAGTGAGCTAAAGTCATTTTTTTTATTTGGATAGAGGGGCAAGAACCTCCCACAGGTTTTCATTGTTGTCACCATTTGGAGATCAGGACAGTTTTAAAAAGCAAATGTCTAAATGTACCACTGAGAATGAAAGTGAGGGTAAATTCACAATCTGTTGCTACCAAAACAGAAGTAATGGAGACATTTCCACTTGGAACATTTGTTCCTGTAATACATTTTCTTTATATTGGAATATCCTTTTATCTCGTTAGGTCTACAAATTTGAAAGTCAATGAGAAATCTGACAAAAAATGGGTTAACAGAAACCTTACTGTACTTAATACACTTGACATTTGCTTCAAACACAAACATGCTATAAAAATATGGAAGGATTGTAGAGAAAGGGTTAGGAGTATTCCAAAGATCAGCTTTTTATGTGTTAACGTGTTATTAGGTTTTGTGGATCTTTAAAATCTATAAACATACATGCAGATTACATTACAATACACCAGAGTCAGAAGAAATGTGTCACAAAATCTGGGTGAGCCTCTAAAAGACCTGAGCCTAAAACATGCATTTTGCTAATGATTATTCTTCCACTTCAACGTAATATTTTGCATGAAGTGTTTGTCTGACAAAACATATTTTTTTCGCCTATTCTACTGCACCACAAAAACACTAACAAGATTAATATGAAGCTCAACTTTGACAACACCATAGTCATTTTGAGCAACCCTAAAAGTAATCAAACCTGGGACAGTTGTACTGCCTGTGCAGACTAAACAGGAGTTCATATACCAACCATAGTCTAAAGCCAACTATTGGGTGTTAAACCAATTATTTCTTTGTATTTTAATAGAACATTGGAGCAAGACTGAGTGGAAACACACTTGGATCTGTATGCGGCCACTTCTCCTCTCTAGACAATATATAGCCACGGCCTGATAACTTCCTACTCAGCACACTTTAACTGACAAAATCTGGTATGCATTAATTTTACCTAAGGACCGCCAAAAAAACACAAATTATCCCATATTGTTTAGGAGATCAGATACCTGATCAGAGCTGTGCCATTAAAAAGTATCAAAGTCTTTGTTTAGACCAAAGTTCTGTAACATTGATCTTTACAGACTATGCCTTAATAAAGATGACAAAACAAAATAAAAATACTGGATGGGTGTAACGCCGGTATAGACACTTATGAGCTTGCTATGTGAAACTGGGTTAGCACTGTAGACAATAAAAATGACTGCAATCATAGGACTAAATAAACATGGGAGATAGAGATAGTGATACTCTCTTTTTTTTCTTGACAGTGGCAACAACATGGAAGAGATGAAGGAAGATTATTTCACCAGAAAGTAATTATGCCAAGCCTGAGTGTTACCATTTATCATGGCTGAAAGATGACACTCACTGCTAGCCAAGGGAAACTGATTTTCACATACTGCCATACAGATCAATATACTGCACATTTCCTCCAGCAAAAAGTAATTATACAACAGCAAACTTCACAATCAATACTCAGTCAAACCAACTGTCTGCCATGCAGGCGTGAAGGTGTGGAGCTCTATCAGCTGTCAGTGGCTAAGCTCAGTTAGCAAAATGTAAACTGGAGGGTCTCCACCTCAACATACAAGAGTTAAGGAGTTTTAAAACCTTTTCTTAAGTTCTGAGGACAGCCAATAAGAATCATCAGAAGCCATCCAGATCCTGACATTTCCTTACTACAGATCTTATGAAATGATCATTGCATGCAAAAATCTAGCATGTGTACAGTGTCCCCCCATTTTTGTTCATCCATCTGTCAGGACTGATCCTTGAACAACTGTTCAACGGGGATAACTGCTGTACCTTTTTATAAAGGAGGATGCAGTAGCAGGGTGCCATTCACTTGTCCTCCCCCTTCTCCTCTCCATTTGTTCACCGTCACTGGAAACAGTCACAAAAGATAATTTCCAGGGACTGTTGAGGAAGCTACTCGGGGATCGAGCAGTCCTGCAAGGTTCCTGGAGGCTGACACCATGCTTGGTCACTTGCACTGCATGGCTGGTTCTTGATGAACCAGCGTCTGCACATTTGACAGCTGGTGGCAGTGACTGGTACTAGTACTGCTAACTGCTGCCCCTATATATTATCTATGGGGCTGCCACAGACAAACTACATGTAGTGTCCCTCTAGAGGCAAAAGTTTCCTAGGAAGCTTTAAATGCAACACAACCACATGGCCCGTGTGAACATAGCCTTACCCTCAACACCACATTTCCCATTTGTGTGTAAAAACATGCAAGGATTAAACAATTTTTGGGGAAAAAAAAACTATACAACAATTACACAATGAGTTAAAATTGCATGGTGTAAATATCAAATCAAGGGGGAAATACAAATGAGGATTGTATATAATTAATATAAAATTGTGTATACACAGCTATATATAGACATAACAATGTTTTTACTCAAGATTCTTTTTGACTTAACACACAGCTCAGTGTTACAAACCAATTCAGCAGGTCAGCAGAGGTTAAAGGGCAAAGAAAAAAATCACTAGGTTAGTTGGGAAAAGAAAATCTGACATGCAATTTTCAGGCTGATTTATCAGTGGAAAGCTAAAATTGATAGTCCGGCATTAGCGGGCGCTGGCAACATGAGAAAGCCGTTACAGAGCCCTTCGTCCTGATTTAGCCACATGGATCAATATAAGCCTATACTGTTTCAATTTTGCAAATATTGATTTTCTGATATACCCAGCCCAGAGGCATTTATCATCAACTATATCAAATGAAAGACTCCACACACACATTTCATACAGTGTTTTTTTATATATATATTTACAGTATTTCAAGCCCCAGCAAATGTGATATTTAAACATGGTTGAAAGTCAAAAGCAAATTATATTCATTGCAAGCTTTTTTATGCTTAAGGTAGCATACAACCCCCCCTCCCCTTCCATTATTGCTGTGAATTTCTAGTGATGGGTCAAGCTAAGGAGTGTAGGTCCAAAAGAAAAGCAATTACCAGAGGGTGCAACGCATAGAAATTGCAATTAATAGCAGAAGTACACTTGTACTTTTGGGATGCTAATATGCTAAAAAAAATTCCACAAAATGTAACAAAATCATAACATGAAAAAAAGGTCCTTCTTCAGAAATATCTTCTTTAACAATCACAGCGAGAGATATGGAGATATCCCTGTCACGTGACACCTCTCCATTTAAACAGAAAAGTAGTGCCTTAGCTATGGAGGACACCTTAATGGCATCCCCACCCACAGCACATAATCACATTTTCTTCACAGCTCTGTTCGACTGCCAGCTGGGGAGGTCATTGGTTAAGGGTACCTGTTGTGGGTACATGTGATCAAACATAGGTTAACTTTCAGAAAAATAAATTATTTCATTGCAATTGTAAAGCAGTGGGGGATGGATGGATTGGAGCTTAAAGAGAACCAGACAAAAGCATGTGCAAAGATCCAAATTTTGAATACAAATGGATGCACCATTTGTTAAACAATCTATATGTGCGTACTTTAAAAGAATCATTCTAAAAGACACTTTATAGTATCGTTGCACCTTACTGGTTACTATGTGTCAAGGTAGACAGCACCTATTTAATATTCCAGAGGATATCCAGATAACAGCGTTACAAGTTGTGTGACAATTAGCAGATTGATTGAAGATCTATGAACAGAACTACTAAACAAGCAGCATGTGATAGAACCAAGTTGGGATTGGCTACTTTAATAATCTTTTAAAGAAAATTCCACTTAATTATTGAGGAGAAAAAGCAAATTTTAAGGGACCCCTAATAATTTGCATGGTGCTCTTTATGGTGATTATGGAGCCAGCACAGTGATCCCCGCAGTATGTTGTTGCTACTTTATTGTGTATTGCTGGGGGAGAATAGGTGACTAGGAAAGCAGAAATTCATTAGGTAGTTCTTTCTTAAAACTACTCATTAGATATAGAACCTCTGGTGATATGTTGGAGGGCATGTAGGTGCACATCAAAATGCTGATCTAAATAACTTTTGCCTGGAATTTATTTAATTTTATTTAAAATAAAATTGTTGCCTTACATAAAAGACAACAACAATTTATATGGGGTAAAAATTACCTTCTTTTTTTGGAAGAAGGTTTTTTTTTTTTAAAGGGTAAAGATTATCTGTTTTTATTTCCACGATGAAGACATACCGGGAGTGCAGAGCCTCCCAGGATACATACGTCATGGATCCCAGGAGGATCCTGGCTGCTCCTTCTGCGCATGCTTGATCACTGGGATGCACAAAAGGAGCTTTTTCTTCAATGGTGACCTCATGTATGAGCAGTGAGATCAGCACTTTTTTTTCCCGTCTATCCACGTCAACGGATCTTGCACCTGCCCAGTGCGAGATTAGGTGAGGTAGGCTGGAAAAGGGTAAAGAACATGGCGGCACCCAATGCTTCCTCCACACTGAATAAAAGAGAATACTAGGACGACGTGGGACCTGATCCGAGAAACTTCCTGAGGGATTGAGGGATCTACGAAGGTAAAGGTGATTTTACGTTTTAAGTTTACCTCTGCTTTAATGGGTAGGCTTTTCCAGAAAATGCTTTGGATATGAATAACAATGCAATAAAAACGCATTTGTTAAGCGTTTGCTTTTAACTCACAGTCTATTTCCACTGAAAAAATCAGTTCAAACACAGCAGTCTACAGAAAAAAACTGCAAGAAAAATATAAAAGGCCTCTTCCAAATAGCAAAACAAGCACTGCTTAGCCAAAATGGCATATTATAAAAATACAGGTCCACCTATGTATACTTGTTATGACATGAAAGTGCTTCTATTTCTTCAGCATGCCTCAGGCAGTGAAGGAGTTAATACATACATTAACATTTGCTACCATGCATCACATAGAAACTCTATGGCATTTCCAAAGGTTAATTTAATTTACTCAGTTTTTAAATGATCAATATGAAGCCAGAAACAGAATTTGATTTAAAAGACATTAACCCATTTAAAATGAAGAGAAAGAGCAGACAGAGTCCATCCCTATTCTCTGCTCACAAAGGCATATTGGGTCATCACATAATTAGACTAGAAAACAGAGTATTTACTGTATGTGTATAGGCCATGACAGAACAAAGGGATAGCCGTGTATCATTGTAGAGACCTGCATTAGGTTGGGTACCAGGCATTGTTTTGTATACCCCATGGGTCCATGCCAAGAGAGTTAACTGAAGAGGTTTGGCAATCCTAACCACTGCTGAGCAACATACAGATCCATACATACAGATGCATGCTTGGATCTATAAAGTACAAAGGGGGAAACTAGGTTTTGGCAAAAAAATTACTTTTTCATCTAGGACAGAATGATATAAAAACACAGCTCTAGAAGTCATGTTTGTCTCTGTATACCCCTAGCATTCATTATGGGGCTTGAAGACTACTTGGCTACCAATGCCACTTATGTACGGGAGATCATTATTCATTAACACTATCTATTATTTCCTGCTGGCTTGCTTATTGCAAATCAGTTGGAAAAAAAGGCAAAGCATTCACTATAAAAATAATTTTGTGTTGCAGTGATTTATCACTAAAATGACATAGACTAATGGCTTCTGATCTGTAATGAATTGTCCATTTAACCTTTCTATATGTCTTCCACACAGTGGGCCTGTCTGTGTATGTGAGATAGACCACCATCATCCTGAGTCCATGACATGATGCTCTCTCTGTCTAATGACTGGCAAATAGCTCATTACTGGCAGTCTGGGTTCTGAATGAATCTGACCTGAAAATCATTAATCATGTTCAGCAGGAGGTGCTTGGAATCAGGGCTCCAAAATAACACCACCATCGTTTTAGGGGTTTGTCCAAAACAGAAAACTATGCAACACCTATCAGGACTTGCAAAAAAACAAACTTCTGAAGTGAATTGCACATAAATATTTTAGCACACAACAGGGATGATTTATTTATTAGAATCTTCCAGTTGGTGTCTACGGAAACTCCTTAGCTCTAATTCTTTTCAGCCCACTGTCAAAATACATGAAAACATGCAATTATTAAATTAAAAAAAAACTTGTATTCTTAATGCTTTTCTGGCATTTTGGTAAAAAGTCTCTTCATAGGTCCTAGTATGTAGCATTTTTTTTTTTTACTTGGATCCTCAAATAGAAAAGTTTGAGAACCCCTGGTCTAATGAAATTACTGCATAGATAAACTATGCAATCTCACTGAACTGAGGTGGCCATTGTTGGACCCAAGAGAAGATCCGCTATGTCTACAGTTAAGCCTTTAGGCATAGGTACTAATCAGCCACTTGATTCCAGAGGCATAAAAAGGATAATCTAGTTTACAAATTCATAAACATGCCCTATTAGCCTGTGCTTTATAGATTGAAATGGAACCACAGTTTGTTAAAAAAAAAAGTAAAACCAAGAAAACTCATGCTGCCCCACATAAACTCTATAGATCTGAGGCTGGTTTAATGGCAGCCAGCCAACATTCCTTGAGCCTAGGGCAGTCATTCTCAACCCAGGTTCTGTGGAACTCCAGCATTCCTCCAGAGGACTTGAGTGAATGGCCTCCTATTTGATAATACCTGCATAGTTTTGGGGCGAATGGCATTTGGTAGAGCCAGCTGCATGAATCTAAGGATGTTTTAAGTATCTGTAAATGTGGTATTCCAGCCTCCACTGTAATGGGAGAATTCTTTCCACTGGCTATCATTTCAGGAGGCTTTTTTCCCCACTGATTCCCAATAAACTGGTTCCCCTGAGACCCAAAAACTATTTAAAGGGTTCCTCAGGAGTAAAAAAGTTGAGAAAGGCTGGTCCAGCCTGTTATGCATCACCATGCCAGCTTGCACCCACAGTACAATATTCTGCAGTATTAAAGACTACTACTGGCTTAGAGAAGAGGAAAAGGGCTACAGGATGTCCGATGGCTAGCCAGAATATTCCCCATCTTCCCAGAAAAAAAGGGTATGCATACATGCAATTTAAAACTTTGGTGTAGGAGAAGGGTTTTTCTAACATAATAAAATTCTGTGTTAACAAACACATTGGTTCACAAAAGGAAAACATATAGATAGGCTTTGAAAAAAGCAAGAGAAAACTTAGGTTGTACGCCTTAAAAAAACAAAAAACCCTGCAAAGTTACAATCCATTCTACTATTTAGAAACAGCCTTGTAGATGCATAACTGATTGATTTACCGCTGACAAATTTTGCTGTAGCAATCTCCTGTAAAATTGGTTTGAGAGTTCCTTGGCTGCATACAATGAATTTCCCATTTTAAGCCTTAACTGGTTGTACTTCATCCTTTATGCCTCTGGCTGAAATCTTTTGTTTCTCCTACTACTTGCAGTCTTCAGGTACAGAAAGCAGGCCACAAACCAGAAACTTTTCAATTTACTGCTTACATACGCTCATCTGGACCGGATTACCTGTGTGCTTTTTCAAATTTGATATTTTAAAGTAATTCGTCACAGAATGCATACACTTTCAAAGAATCTTACAGCCATGCTGTATGGAAACAGATGCTTGTTAAAGTTACTAAACAATATACATTGTTGAAGAATAGCTTTAAATGCATCAAAAGCACCAGATTATTATGCTGAGTAATGTTTGTTTTATGCCAATAGACTAAAGCTTTTCTGTGGTTAATATGTCATAAATGTTTAAAAACTGTAGATGTGTTTTTTTCTTTAAACCCTCAGTCTAACATTTCTTCCAAAAACAGACCTAAAAGCCCCGTTATCTCATCCGGATTTCTTAGCTCTACTATATACTTAATCAATATGGAAAGTGAGGCTAAAAATCTAACCTAGACTAAAAAACAAAGGCTAGATTAGAAGGTTGCATTAAAAAAAAAAGGGATGGACCAATGTTTAGGTAAAGCAGCTGGACCTGTTCATTGCACAAATACTGCACAATATAAAGAATAGCAATTAGAAGAGTTTTGTTGACTATAATAATCTAAAATGACATGTTACTCTGTTCAGGTTTCTTTTTTAATTTTATAAAAAAAGATAACTTTTAGGGTGTGAAGGATTTTCTACTCCCAAGTATTAAAAGGAGAACTTCTATCTGGCTTCAGCATTTCCACTTAGAACTTAGGACTATAGAAAGAAAATGTCCAGGAGGGTTGCCAATTGGAAATAAGGTCTAGCTAACTATAACTACAAGTGAACACAGTATTCTTTCCAGTCCTAGGATCCCATGACCAATGCCTCAGAGCTTGAATATGTGAAGGACACTTGGGGAATTGTAAATTGCTGGTTTCTTTAGCGTAAGGAACGAATTGTGATTTTAACCTTTTGACGTCTCAGCAACAATATACAAAGGTTTCTGAATCTTCATTTAAACCTCAGCAATGTGGTAGAGGAGATTTTTTGATGTCCAATTTGATCTGCTCAATTTTTTCCTTGTTGTAGGATTTGACATGAGAAAGCAGATTCCTTCTTCTAATAAGATGGCAGCCCCAAGACTGCAAACATGCAGAACTGACGCTCCTCCAAAATCGCCATAGTACAGAACAAAGCATGTTAAGTCCATGGAATGGAAAGAGTGCAGCCAAAGGGTGCCAACAGGCAATAATTTTGAGTAATCCTTTAAGCTCTGTGTGCCCAAATACTTTACTACCCATATTTATATTTCAAAGCTTTTACATTAAACCTATATAACTGTCAGAATACATGAAATATACAAAGCAGATACATAAATAACAATTAGGAAAATAGTCACGTAACTATGAAGTGCTGTGAAAATAAAAAGTTGTCTCTAGCTGTGCTTTCCACATTAGGAATCACGCCAGTATCAGAACAAGAACACATCAATCAACAACAAATCGACAAATGTTTACATTTACATTGTTCTTCAACTACATTAGGATCGGCATTCCTATCCTGATGATGATGGCAACAAATATAGAGTATCTAATTGTGCTTGCTTACCTCTGGGATATGGCTCCCCAAGCTCCATGCTTATTGGTCAGGATGTTGAGGATTTTCTGTTTCAGCTGATTGGCTGTTACATGATCCCTATGTTTGGCTGCACTGATGAGATGATCACACATCTTTTCTTCTTCCCTCCTGTCTGCAGCATACTGAGCACACTGTGACTATATGAAATACATTTTATAAAATTAGTCATATTATTGTTAATGTTACCAAAAAAATATTTTATAACAATGGGTAACATTATGCAGAAGGCACAGCCAACTCCCACTCTTGCTGAGTCTCATTTTGGTGTAAAAAAAGAATGACCATACTTTTAAAACATACTGTACACAAATTATTTAAATAAAATTAATATATTTTAAAGTATTCTTTTCTAGCTGAAGATGTGTCTAGACCAAATACCGTATTTTCTTTACACCCAGTTGACAGCAGAAAAAAAAATAATTTATAAAAATAACTAATTATAAAAAGAGCATATTCAATCTTCAAATGTACCTTTGTTAGAAAGCAAACAGGCAATTAGTAGAATAGCCTGGTTCTTTAATGAGGTTAATATTTCATTCCTTAATTGAAGTGTACCATTAAATTATCATGATTCACTCTGAATGATGGGTCTATGAATTCTAACACTACACATAATTTGATGTAATGATTTACAGAATATTCAGATTTGTAAAAAAAAAATGTTTCAGTTCCTATACACAGGGGCAGCATGTATACAGTAATTGTACTATTGGGACGAAATCAGTTTAGTTTAGATAATCTAAGGGGTAAGTAATAGATGGGTGTACTTTGTTTAATTTATTGTGTGGTCTTTGTGTGTGTGTGTATATATATATATATATATATTTTTTTTTTTTTTTTATTTTATTATTTTTTATTAAAAAGAAAAAAAAGTGCACTGTGGTCCCCATTCTTTACTATGGAAAAGCTGTACTGATAGCATAACACAAACCACCCAGTCCTGGAGGAAATACTGCTATTCTGAAAGGGAGCTGAAAGTGAAAATTGCTGGATCAGGAATGAAGGTAATTATAAAGACATAGTAAGCAGCACTGGAGCGGCAGGGTTCACTTATTTAATGTGAAATCCCTGCATTACAACTATAGGGGGAAAAACTGTGGAAAATAGTTAAAAGCAAACCTTTTCACCTGGCTTCTGTGCAGAAAAAAGTGAGGTCGTGATTTGGAGAAATCCTGGAAAAGCCAAGTATTTTATATCTTGTGAATAGATGCTCCTGCACTGTACTGGCGTTTTTTTTTTTTGTTTTTGTACAGGTGGAACGCAGGGATTTTACATAGGGGTGGGCAACTATTCAATAAGTAGAACATACTATGTTTACCTAGGATTCTGCTTTAAGTGAATATTTCTTATTTACATGCATGTAATGCTATTTATATGCTGTCTGATCTTTGGTTCATAAAAATGGTCTTTTTAAACTTCTAGCTGTTTGGAGGAGTTTACAAAATCTTAATCAAACAAAAATCCAACTATAATGTTTTTTTTGACAAATTTCTCACAGACATTCTATATTTCACTATAAATAATATGCCTTGAAGATATTACAATTATTATACACAAAAAGGTTAATAGCAGCAAATAGGTACACACAAAATGTAGGTAAACATTTTCAGGCATTTTTGGAAAAATCGATTTTCCATTGCAGTTCAATGTATATAATACTCTACAAAAAATATGTATGATTCAGTAAACAAACATTAAGTTGTGCAAAGCTATCCCCTAAGTTAATAAAAATAAATCTTAACGTTTATCCTTAACTCTTAAAAGAGAAAAAAACCCTCCCAATCTAATGTCTTCGATTTGATCTTTTCTTGTAAGTCAACGAGCACAAGGACTGGTACATCAAACTGCAGGCTTAAGAGAACTGTCTGGAAGAGATAAGAACCTCATCAAGTCTTGGGATGGCTTGTGCTCTGCAGCTGGAGGGCACCTTTATAGAAACTCTGACACAGTTCTATATTTCATTTTGTCTATTCAATCCAATCTGCTTCATGTCAACCTCACAATGCAAAGCTACACATTAGGGGACACACACGTTCTAGAGCTATTAAAGGTACACTGCAGTGAAAATTGAAAATGAATCCTAGTAATGCAAACCCAGAACACTGCTGACCTGTTAGGAGATTCATTTTAGCACTCAGGCATGGCTGTGGTATGCCAATTCTCTCCAATGCATTTTTATCTAGAATTTGGTTATATGGAAACAGTAAGTGTAAAGAAGTAATTGTAAAGTATTATTTTCTGTTTTCTTAATGCATGATAGAGAAACCAAAAAAAAACAAAAAAAACTCAAAAGAAAGTACAACCTAATGATGTCTGTGTGAAAACATACCAACTGGTTGGATTGTATATCCAGGTGTCTGTCCTTGACATTGGTATGTGAGTTGATCAGCATAATTAATCTTTTTGGTGGAGTCCTCTGGTGTTAAATAATGGTCATTTAGCTGGGATGTAGGGGCTTCTTGTATCTCCTTCTAGTTCCTAAAGTCCCTAAACTTGATTAACAATTTTTCTCCTTTGGAAAGCCATAAAGAACCATTTAAAGGATTACTGGCATGTACTATAATACAGTAATATACATGGTCATTGTGCATTGCTTATTTCCTGGCAGTGAGTAGCTGTAAAAAGTTAGTTTTATCTGGGATAAAGCACCATATGTGTTCTGTCTGCAAGCCTCTTTCGGTTCACCTAGCCACCTTAGCTCTCAAGTCACAAGCAAAGTTTATGTGTTTTCAATTTCCAAATTAAGTGCGTTTCCTCGGTCCTCTTTCACATCACAACATGATAACTCCATGTCTGTTCTTCTCATGTAATGAAAACTACTGACAAGTATCTAGCATCTGTGAGCCCGGTAACCCTCTTACTAAATGCTAAAGTCGGGGTGCGAGTTTATATTAGTTCACAGATCGGTAACATTTTCTTCTTAGCTCAGCCAAAAATCTTTAAACAAGTTAGGGAAAAGACTTATGATGGCTTAAGAGTTTTGTCTGAGGTCTTCACATCTTTCCCAAAAATAAAGATTTTCTCAAAAAAGGTCTATCCAAACCAACTTTAGTACTCACTTAGAAAAGATTCCTCAACAAGTAGGGGGCTGCTTACTTCAAATGGAGACCTTCTGCTGTGCTGGGCCATACTTACCAACAGATCACTGAAACGCAGTTCATTTCATGGCCACCATAGCAAGTTAAAAATCCTAAAAATGGAATCTCTAGTGGAAGGGCAACTCAGATGAATAAAGTGTAATCTTTGCATTTTTAGTTCAAGCAAAAGCCACCTGGCAGCATCCCTGGAAGTACTTTACCCAGAGAAGATTAGATATTTGACTTTTGATGATTCATTGACCTGAGGCCAGATGGCTCACGAGCACTAAGGATCTGCTGGCTGCCAGAATAAAGATGTCTCTTGAATACAGCTGCTACCCTTACTAGAATTCTTAAGATGAGAAAAATTGAGGTAAGTTTAAAAGTTACACTGCAACACAGATGCCACTTGCTCTCTGAACTGAAATAGAAATACAGTGTAGTTCGTAGTCCTGAGAATTGATCATCGTCATTAAAACATTCTTTCTCAAAATATATTTGGAGATTCCTAAATGGACTTCAAACTTGCAGCAATTTTAATTGCAGCACTAATGAGTCAGCTGAATTCAATTCTTTACTTGTAGAGTTAGCACCAGTGTCATTTAGAAACAAAATACCTAGTCTACCATTTAAGGCTATTCTACCATGTCCTCACATTGCATACTGACTGAGCAAAACCCCAGTGAATATTCCTGTGATGTGCTTCCAGCATAGGAAACTCAAATCTTGGTCTGGCATTTGGGAAAAGAATCAGTGGGAGAACAGATACAGCCCAAGCCCTCCCAAGGAGCCAGGGACTACAGCCTGCAGTCTATATTTAACCATGACATAGGAAGTTAAAAAACTAGGAAGTCATAGTGGGAACTCAGAGCCAGCTCCTCTCCTAAAGTAGAACCAAACCCCTATGATAAAAATTTGTAAATCAGGCAGGTGGCTACAGCAGAAAGACAGGTGATGTCCCTGCAAAAACTATTGTTAACTGCTTGATTGCTGTCCAGCTGTCAAATTTCTTGATTGACAGTGTTTGTTGCCAGTAATCGGGAGTTACTTCATACCGATCCCTTCAATCAAGAGGGCGGAAGATTGGGATATGAAATGAAAAAAGGGAGCAGTGTCTCAGAGGTTAACACTCTGGCCTTTGCAGCGCTAGGTCCCAGGTTCAAATCTCAGCCAGGACACTATTTGAATGGAGTTTGCAGGTTCTCCCTGTGTTCCTCCCACATTCCAAAAACATGCAGGTTAATTGGCTTCCCCTCAAAATTGTTTGTAATAAAGACGTATGACTATGGTAGGGACATTAGATTGTGAGCCCCTTTGAGGCACAGCTAGTGACATGACTTTGTATGTTTTTGTATGTACTAATAATAATAATAATAATAATAATAATAAAGAGAGAAGATGGTGGCACCCACGGAACAGCCCTGAATAGGGACAAGTGAGGACCATTGGATTTAGTTCCGCTTTAATATCCATCCCCATGAAAGGCAAGTGTATAGAGGCAATCCCCATATTGGTGTAAATATAGATAAAAATGGAAAAATTTGTCTTCCTCAATTTGATGAGGAAGAAATGATAGGGATAGACTGCCACAATAAGGCATGTAAACAAAAAATCAACATTTTATGGCCAGGTTGCTCCTCTCCCAAAGGCTAAATACATCAACACACAAAAACTCTTTGACTTTAATATTCTGTGGGAATTGTCTAAAGATCTTAGTAGAATTAAAGCTACAGAAAACCTTTACATAAATAGTTCCTAGGTATATCCTCATATTTTTCCAGTACAACCCCTGGTAATTCAGTTTAAAAACTTAACATAAATACCTCTAAGATGCTAATCAGTGGCAGTGCAATTCATTATATGAACAATACTTTAATAGTAAATCCAAATAATTTGTTCGAAGTTCTATGGCTCCTAAGACAAAGGTTAGACAATCTGGAAAAATGTAAACTTATCTGACAATATCAAGGAGATTTAAAAAGGATGTAAAGTTTTTTTTTGTCATAAATCAGTTGGGTTCTGCACTATAACAGCACATTATGACATTTCTTTTTTATGAAGAAATTGCTCCAAGCTGCAAATATGTTCATACATTTCAGACAGGGAAGTAAATAATAAACTAGTTCCTTGCCATTAACCAAATGCTTGCCATTAACCAAAGCTTTTCAAAATGGCCTGAGCTGAATTAAAGGCATGTTCTTCTTGCTAAAATACGAATAAAAAAGGCCCCAGTGTATGAAGTTACAAGGGAGGTGATGACGGATTGAAAACAGAAAGTCGGGACTTTATCAACAAAGCTGCTTACCTCAAACTCTGCGTGTTTGTGTACATCCTCTGCTCGCTGTCTGTTCAGAATGAACTCTGCTTCATTTGCAACGCGCACTATGTGATCCTTCATGGCATGGCACAACAGTCTTTAGGAATAAATTTGGAAACAACATTAGACTGCGGTGCAACAAATGAGGAAATCTGATGTGTTATAAAAATGTTTTGGATAGAAAAAAACTTTTATATACAAATATAGCTGACTCGTTTCACCATGAGCTGCTAGGTACTTCCAGTGTGCCTGACAGCTCAAATTTTCAAGACAAGAAAAAATTGTAGTCTATTAGATTGATTTAAAAAAATTCAAACTAAAAACAAAACATATATAAGGGTAACAGGAGTATTTTCAAATATAAAACATTTTTGGCAATAATTTTCTGCATGTGTTGCTCAAATTAAAATAGTATAAAGTATTTCTGCTTTCTTGCATTTTAAGTCTCCATTGTGTTTTCAAAAATCAAAACAATAACATTTTAAAAAATGTAATCAGAGAAGATTAATTTCTGCATTCTGTTTTTCCCACGCTCCATTTGCTTTCAATGACTTCGATTTGTAAATACATTTTTGTCTGTAAAATCAGGCGTTTAAATTTGGGATCCGATGATCATATTATGGACATTATATGCAGTTTTACATCTCATTAACCTTGCTTTGTTTTAATTATAGCAGTCCTTTTGTTGTAAAATTTTGAACTACCTAGCTTATAATTTAAGGCTGTCCTTGGGAACACTTTAATTTAACCGCCCATTCATCAACTGTTTATGTCCCGTTAATTGTTGACAACTGCACAATTACATACCCTGGCTTTGATTGATGAACTGCATTCACTAGAGCAGTAGCCAAGAAGAATAAATATTTATAACAATTTATGCTCTTCAGATTCCTATCACAATTACCAGAAGGTTTTTGAGCACACTAGTGTGGATGCCTTGAGGCCTTACACTTGAAAATGCTCTCACTCTCTAATTCCACTGTTTATTTGTACCATCAAATACAAGACATAGCATTGATCACAGAGGGTTTTCTTTAGAGAAACTATAGGAAATCACAGCTTGTCTGGTTTTGTCTTTTACTTCTAACATGTTTTAGAAGAATGACAACTCGGTGCTGCACCCTAATTTAATAAGACAAAAAAACAACAACTCATAATTGCTATTACCTAAACCAAGATAATAAAAACAACATTTAATATTGCCAAGTTTTGTTCTGCTCTTTAAAATAACTCCAGGCAAATTGGTGTGTGAATAAAGGTGGTAATGCATAGAACCAATGGCAGGTTGTTGCTGCTATTTGGGCCTCCACTGGATAGATTCCTCACTGTGTGCTCCATTACTAATCCTTTACTAAGAATATCCAACTATCCATATTATCTATTTTTGAACAGTAAACATTTTATATTTAAGAGATTCTGTAAAGCAGTAAATTCTGTGAATAAGCCTGACCAAAAATAAAAAAGCATATTTCTACAAGAATTTTTTAACATTTTCCAGCTAGGCACTGAATCGTACATTAAAGGTACAAATGTAATGTCTCTGAAAATCTTTGTGCTCATAATTCCTGTTTACCTAATACAAAGCTAAAGTTCATAGGATAAGTGATTGAGGTGGTACCTTGGACAGCACCAAGTCTTTCAACCACAACATTATTCTCCATGCACTCCTGATTACACTGATGTATGAGTGTGGCAAGTAAAGCTGTGCAGATGGAACAGCAGATGGATCTGCAGATTGGTTTCCCCAGATTCTCAGTGTGAAACCACCCTACAGGGCTGAAATGGTGCTAAGGTAGAGACCTTCCATGGCTTTGTATACAATGTGTATAGTTGCAGTACTGAAACCAAGGAGCCAAAACTGAAAACATGGTGCTAGCATTGTTAGAGCATGATTTAACTAGGCAGCAATGTAAAACAAATCTAGACATTTTCTGATGAACAAGACAGAAAAAAGACTTGCCTTCCTTCATTGATGAGTTCAATAAATGCCAATCCTGCATTCTTCTGAATCGAGTTTTGCCATTCCTGAAGATAAGAGGTTTAATCATTAAAAAAATGTTATTTTTTTTCAAAACATACAAAAGTATACAAAATATTGTTTAACATATCAATATTTTTATAAAAAAAAAAAGATCAGTGATATAGGTAGGGGACAAACTAACACTGCCAGATATGCTGGGAAATAGTTCACATGGTTAAAAGTGTTCAAGCATCCCCAGAAGTGTAATAATTTGCCCATAACTCTGTTATTTGTAATTAATAAAATATGGAATATGGAGAGAAAAAATATAATTTATCAGTAAATACATTTCATCCTGAGAGTGGTATTTTAACATACTAGACAAATAAGCACATATTACATTGCTTACTTGTTTATTAATGCTCATTTAAAAGGATTTAAAAAAAAAACATTGGTCAAACACCTAAAAAATACGCCAAAGCTAATTTTCGATACTTTAAATATTTACAGTGTTGGCTTTACTTTCTCCTTCTAGTATGGTATTATATAGTATAGTATAGTATGGTAATATATTTATATTCCTATTTCTTTTTTGGTTCCTCCTACTTATATTTTTACTAGTTTTACTGAATAATCATCATTCATTTCCTAAACTTTTTTGGGACAATGGGGTCCTTGTTACTTGTCTTTGCTCCTTTTTTATGCCTCAATTAATTGAGGATACTTATTCCATAAAAAAAATTGTGTTAGGTAGGCAACCAGCAAATTCAGGTTTGGGTGTCTTGAGCTATCCAAACAATGAGCAATATTTTCAATTAGACAAAAAAATCAATTAACCAGTACATTTACTACAATGTATTATTACTTGCTATTTTTACTACTGCATATTTGAGCAGAATGTCAAATGAAAACTGATCAGGCATGATTTTGTTTATTGGTAAGTATTTGATTTACCAAGGAAAATAAAAACAACTTTTTATTTACATTGATATTTCCATTAAATATCCAAGAAAAACTGATCATTAATATCAATCAAAATAACATTAGGAACAATAACATTCTAACTCCAACAAATAATTAAAGAGGAGCTATAGATTTGCAATCAGGCAGGTCTATTTTTGCAGCAAGGCCAGACAAAGTCACTTCTCCACCTCCCTGATCGCCATCTTTTTATTTTGAGCCTGGCCAATCAAGATGGCAAAAGATTGGAATCTGGAAGAACTATGGCCACAAATTGTAACTAGCACAGCCAATTTTAAATAATAAAATATATACATTTTAATAACAGCTAAGGTAAGTAAAGGAGGTCAGAACTGATGTAAATAAAATATATCAACACTTTTCTTACAATGCAGTTATGAATAAATTGTGTTAGCAGGTTTTGATTTTACAAGAGCTGTCAAGTTAAACAATGGTGCCCAACACAAGAAAAATGCAAACACAAGCAAAAAAAAATAAAGAAAAAAAGAACAACATAACGATGGAATGAGAATTATATGCTTACATTTATACATTATTTGGTATATTTTTTCTGTCTTGAAAATATTTTTTCTGCCTCCTAAATCCTAGAGTGCCCCATCAATTGTAGCTGTATTCTGTAGGTCATGGTTCATGAATAAACTTGGACCACATTTAATTTATGTCCTTAGGCCATATTATACCACAGGGAGTGGTAATCAGTTTTTTCTGTAGATTTTCTAACACAGTATATGTAAGCAATTTCATGGCTCTTACTGACCTGTCTAGCAGCAGTTGAAGGATACAATGGAGGTCACAGAAGAGACAGGCACTGACCACTGACATCTTCCTATCAGCATTTCTAGGCAGAAGCCTACTCTCTTATAGTCACACTGTAGAATGCTACTTCACCACATTCATCTAAATCTTTGTGTGAATATTCACTTTAATTATCCAATCATAAGAACAGAAATGTTCTTTTCCTATGGTTGGAAAAGTAAATGCTGACTGGTCCATTAGGTTCTGTATGCTGCATTTTTGTATGGTTGTTTGTTTGGTTCATGGTTGTATGGTTTGTTCATACAACATCCTGTTTTATTTCACAACAACCAATTCTTCTCCTCCCAATTCTGCAACAGCAGGTTAGAACATGGGATGACATTGACTTGTAGGAGGAATACACAGCTCTTATATTACACACGTCACATAGATAATGGAAAACGTTTTAGATGTTTGTGCTTTGACTATAGCTTTGTCTACATTGTGTAAGGGTTTTTACCTCGTACAACAAAATCCAACTTGAAAAGAATAAAACTGTACAGGTACTCCCCGTGTTAAGGACATCCAACATACAAACAACTCCTAAATACGAACAAGGCTTCCCTGCTTGCTCTTATGCAGGAAGGAGGCTTTAATGACCAAGACAAACTCTGCAGTTTTTTCCTTTTGCATATCAAGGCACAGCTTGCTCCAGAAGTTAATGAATGTCTAGGCTCCATAAAGTTTTTTTTTTGCTTTGTTTGTGATTAGCTCACAGTGAGGATTTTATACAATAACTGACACCACACTGCAAATTCAACTTAAGAACAAACCTACAGTCCCTATCTTGTATGTAACCCGGGGACTACCTGTAAATAAGCCCAAAATGAGAGATGAATGTGTTAAAATTGTGAGACCTATATGTATGATTTTACTTGATTTTAGATATTCTTCTAGTGCAATCATTAATTTATTGTATATTCTAATGAAAAATGTCTAACTATTCCTTATTTATCCTTGATAGTTTTTGATAAACAGAGCTGGTGCACGAAAATTAAAACATTACAAAATTTTTTTGGTGCCATTTGTAGTCTGTTAACAATTCACCACATATTTTTACTGGGATACGCAGAGTGTTTTTTCTAAGTGTAAGGGAATATTTGAGATGACATTTAAAAGCCAGAATAATTCACACATTTAATTATCAATTGTATTTAGGTATAAACATCTTCACTTAGTACTTCGTTTTAATAAATAATACAACACATAGAAGGGATTTGCTATAGTAACACAAGGGGTTAAAACAATGGAACGGACAAAACCTGGAAGCAATTACAGAGAACTCTAGTATCTGAAAGAAGACAGGGACTTATATATATGTTTTTACTAATTTTTTTTTTTTTTTTTTTTTTTTTTTTTTTTTAGCGAACTAAGATCTGCTAGTCATCAAAAATAGGGTAACAATGAAAGAAATTTCTACCTGACTTGTTTTGACCTAAATGACAATGTCACAGGCACTATGCAGGCTGAGCAGAACATGGTTTGCCCAAGAATAACACACATTTACTGAATTAAAGAATGACTCCACCTGTTATACAAATGACTTTACAGTATTTAAATAAAAATTGAAATACAAGTCACTAAATAACCCAGCTAGCTAAGTATACAGAATGAAGGGGTATGAAATAAGGAATGTGCAGCAAAATGAAAAGGATACAGTAACATAAAATAAGGAATGTAAGGCAGTGTGAAATAGAAAATGTACAGCACAATGTAGAGAATGAGTCAGCGTGGAATACTGAATGCTAAGAATTAAATAAACAATGAGCTGTTTGCTAAAATATCTGATTATCAGTGGCTACAAAATGGGCACTATTAGCCCTGAAAATGTGCCTGTGGGGGTCATTTGAGGCTAATGGGTTTTCTCAATGTACTTTTCTTTTTCTAAGAAAACTAGAAAAAGAAAAGTACGGTACTCTTTTTGTAATACCCATGTTATTGTATGAGACTTATACGAACACGTGATGGAGATGCATAGCAAAGAATGTGACAGGAGGATGGAGCTCTACCCACAGTAAAGATCTTGCTGGATCCAATGGCAAAGAATTGACTATAAACCAGATAGGAGGCCATAGAAATGGGGTTGAGTTTAGTACAACTTCAGATTTTTCTGGACGACATTCATTTTATTTTACAAATCAACACATGGAATTTATAAGTGGGGAAAAAAGAAGAAAAAAAATATGACTACCTAATGCTTTCCGATCTTTGCTGGTGGATTCTTTTGCACATCACTTGGATGGCACTTTTTTAAATAAAAATATCACACTTTTTGAACTGAATGAAGTGATGCTAACAGAGGAAATTACGGGTGATGTCCAAATCAATGATTCTGTGCCCTAATACAAACTTCTGAAACACTGAAAGCAGATTTTTCATTTACCTTGAGCTCCACAGGGAACAGAAGTACTGATTGTGGGCCATGCAGAATCTAAGAAGGATGTCCATATGAAATGAATTATCTATGACATGTACCTTCAGACACTTGTAATTTGATAGTTCATGTAAATTTAGACCATACCTTGAAATAGGGGCCTCTGGCAACAGCACATTTATTCAGGAGCCCAGATAAGGAGGAAAAGAAAATCTAACATTTTTGCTAATCTACAGTCGTTAACATGGAATTTCCATCGTAAAGGGCATAAAAGTATCTAATTTGCTGTAGCAAATGAAAGAAAAACAAACGTGGCATTTCCTCTTCCTCCCTGAACATATACAGTAACCTAATTCCTCTAGTTATAATCCAGGGGAAAAAAATTGGTTAAATGTGTCCAAGCACTGACTTCCGTGTCTGTTCTAAGACATGGTAACTCCAGTGTAAGCAAACAAATTTAGTGTCATATGCTTTTTGTCAGGGGAAGAGGCCCGAGCCGATGAACAAATGAGCTGTTCAACAATAGTCTTTCGTAGGAGAGATATTAGTCATCAGCATCAAAGTATTCAGTTAACCTTACTTGTACGTGATGAAAAGTCAGACATGTTATTCCTCTGTAGCTACCAATTACATATCCTCGTGGTAGTAAATCACTGAAAAAATAATTCCACCCAAGACTATTAACAGCTTGTATGGAGAATGTATTGGAAATCTTGTGGGTGAGGTTCTACCTGGAGAGCCCCTATTGATTATCTTATGCCATAAATTACTACCAGCACTCATCCCACCATTATCAACTTCTGCTCTTCAGGTTTATTCACCCAGATATTGGCACTGTTGTTTCAATGGGGAATCCTAAATACTAATTTCAGTACAGACAGACAGAGAATGTAGTCTATAAAACAAAAGATTAAGGTAACGAGTTTTATTTCTGGGGGCTGCTAATATTTTAAAATCAGTTTATTTTTTAGGGCAAAATAGGAGGTTTTAATGAAAAGCCCACCTTCTCAGCTACTTATATTTACCAAACCCAAACATTACAATATATACCAAACTCGAACTTTTCAATTTTTCTGCCAAAGCTTTGAGTTAAGAGCTTCTTTTTTAACTCATGAAAATGTTTTAATCAACCCAGCGCCTCATTATTATTATTCATTATATTTTTACACCGATTCAACAACCAAAAAGAATGTTTTCCTATATTTCCTTTTGTATCCCCAGCACACCAACTGAAATCTTCGCACTTTAGAGGCAGCATTTAAACTAGTTATTGAAAAAAATAGAGATAAAGAGTGATTGACAGCATACCTGCTGATCTAAATAGAAACCTCTGTTTTGGGATAACAACATGAATGACAGTGATAGAACTATTGATCCTGAACATCTGGTATATATTCCTTATATATTCTCCTACAAACATCTAAGGCTTACCCACTCCTTCTGAAACTTCTTCCCTATGTCTCAATCCTGCTGTTTTTTGTTTTGATAATTGGCAAGTCAACTTTAGACTTAATATGTTTATGGACTATTTATAGTATACTGGAGAACATCTAGTTTTTTTGCACCTTAAAGAAGCAACAAACTTTTTAAATGGGTACTCATCAAATTAATTAATATAAAGATGTTCACTCTATTGCAGAGTAAAAAAAAAAAAGCTAAACTAAACAAAGCTAAACTAAACCAAGAATAGTTACTGTAACTCATGGCATGATGTATATATTAAAAGACACATGATTAGGAAAAAGGCAGTTTTTAAAAAGAATGTCAGACTTATTAATTTAGACTGAAAGTAAAACAGTGTTGGCAGGAGAACTTTATCTGGAGATCATCACCGGTAAATATTTTGTGAGTCTACTTCATTTTAATGCCTAAGTGAATCCCTTTCTCAAACAAATCAACATTCTGTCACTGATTATCCAAATCCAAGCTCCAATCTTCATCTGGGCCTTGATCCACATTCAAGACTCTACCGTCCATGCTATGCTGAATCTTGGATTTGATCAAATACCTCCCGTGCCTGCAACCGTGTCTTGGAAATATATCAGAGACGTGGGCTGCTGAGAGTTTATTTATAGACTACCTAGGATGGAATACTCCTAATAAACTTGTATGGCATTTATTATGTGTGACCCTTACAATTTTAATTTTTGTATAGGGTTTAAATAGTTATATAGGCATTTTAAATTAAACTTACATGCCTGAAGATCACTATGATATCTTAAGACTTTGTATTAAATATATCCTCCTGCACAGAACATTTTCCTGTATCTTTGAATACTTAACTTCTGATGGCCATGACCATGTAAGCCCAACCAACTTTAATCACCTCCATTTTTTGGCATCTTTAGAAAACATAGATACACCTGACGGTTCCAATAATAATTTACTCTCTACTTTTGGTAAAATCATGCAGTCGCATATCAAAAAGTTTCTAATACAACACCATTCCATGTTGTAGTTTGTGCTATCTACTGTATTACGTTACACTTTTTGGTTTTCCATGTTGAATTTAAAACCTAAAAATCCCATGATTATGCCATAACAGAGTGAATAGGCTTTTACGCATATATAATATTATTCCTAGCATTTTTGTAAAAGTTCTGGGCTCAAAGTCAATTGGAATAAATTAGTTCTTTTGCCTTCAAATTCCCCTACTTTCACTTTTGTCCCACAGCTGTTAACTTCATATACGTAGGCATTGTGATTAGCAATTGCCCCCCTTACAAGCTATTCATGTTAGCATTACCCATCTGTTAAAATACAGAAGTTAAACTTTTGGCCTGGGATAGATTCCTTCTATATGCAGCAGACAGAATCAATCTAATTAAATATGTTTTCCAAGGGTTTTTTTAAATTTTGTAAATGTTTTTACCCAAAATTCGTCCAACGTTTATCCGAAATATAATAATTTTTCACATCGAATTTAATTCAAAAATTGTAAATATTTGTGTTCATCCTAATCATTCAAGTATGCACAAGCACAGATCCTATTTAATGTTTACATTTTCCCACACCTAAATTGCTATTCAACGTGAACACAGCTTTTCACTAACGTAAATGACCAGGCTCTGTTTCTTTAGTAAAATATTTTCTGAACGTCTCTTATTTGCAGGCTAGCAAATCCTGAATTATTTCCAAAGGATTGGGGGACTCCTGAAGACATTTGATAACTAGTCAATTTCTCAAGGCAAACAACACTGCCTTGGTGCAGCCAAACTAGGTATATACACAAAATGTTTTACAATTTCCAATACGTTTCCCTAAAAACCCCAAACTACTCTACAATAGGAGAAGCAAAATAAGTAGAACAGGTACTGACCAACGCACATGTCTGCAGTGAAAGATATCATTAGATTGATGTTAAAACTAAATGTGACTACACTTTTAAAAAAACTGGAGAGCAAGAAATGTTGTGGGTTTTAGGAGAATTCCAATTCCTATTTCAAAATAATTCCAATCTAAATGGCTAAAATTCCAAATCATCAAGTACGCTCCCTTTCATGACAAGGCATATTTCAAGGACAGCCCTTATGAATATTTTTCAATATCTTCTACAAATTTCTGTTCCCATGTTTTTAAGTGAAAGCTTTCATGCCCATTTTAATAGGATTCTGTATGTAACAGGAGACATGTTTTGCAGACTGTAACCTTTTACCCTTGCATAAACAGCAAGCAGAAGTGTCAAATAACGGTGTTTCATTTGTGTATCTATAAGCAGCTAGATATCTGATCTAACAGAGAGAAACAGATTTGGAAAATAAATGTGATGGACGCTTTCTTGTGCCTTCAAAACATGTAATATGGAGAGCTATTAAGCCAGAATGGTACATAAGGTTTTGCTAAATGTTGTTAGGAGGAGAGCAGTGATGGGGCTTAAATTTCTCACTCTTTCCTTCAATCAATATGAGAGGCAAAGTTTCATCTCTGGGGCCACTAATGGCAGGAATTGCTGGAGCCAGCAAATGAGTAATGCTAGACCTTTGATTAGATGATGAGGCCATCAAGAACCTCATGTTACACTGAGCTTTAGTCTCGTGAACTCCAGCAAAAACCAAAAGGTGAAGGAAGCAATGTAGTCTTTTCTTTGCTAGTTCTTCAACAAAAGCAAGACGAGCATGATATGATGTTCTGAGGCCACAATGAATCTTGTGGACTTTGTCTTGAGTGAGGGAGTCTCCCATTTGGTGACAATTTTTGCAAGCTGACCTTCAGGAAATAGTTTGAAGTTAGAACCCCATGGAGGATTCCTGCCAAGGAAAGATTATTCTAAAACGTCTTGCTGACCAATATTCATCCCAGCCAGGAACAGGCTAATAACTTCCTTATGGGCCAGCCAGACGAAATGGAAGAACGTAGGCACGAAAACAGCAGGTAAGTCGAGATTGCAGCACTTCAATCAGCTGTATGTTGTAAATGACCCTAATCTGTTTCAGACATCAAATCTCAGTAGTACAAAGCTTTTACACTGTAATGACTTTAAACTTCAAAGCAAAGAATGCAAAAGGAAAAAAGTGCATATTTATTATTAATTTAAGTGGTACTTATGATTATAAATTATGATGCATTCAATAATCTGTTTGCTTCTAATCATATTTTTATTTTTATATTTTCAAATAAATATTTTAGTACTTTATTTTAAAAGGTATAACAATTTTTAGGCACTTTATTGCAGTTACCTCTATTGTTTAAAAAATAGGACTGCAATACCTTAGATTTTTGGTAACTCAGCCCTTATTACATTAGGCAAATATTTGATGCCAGACCAGTTAACAACTGGGAAAATGCATGTGAAAATGGGGAGAACATGCAAACTGCTGGAATGGTCACCTGCTACTGTTGGGTTAACTGAATACAGGTATCCGCGTGCGGTTATGTTTAGCTGCCAAAAATACTGGCACATACTACCAGGGCACTACTGGTAGTATGTGCCAGTATTTTTTTTACCAGGATAAATGATTTATAAAAGCAGCGGGAAGGAATGCCATTCTACACTACAACAGGCAGACACAGACAGGTGATGTAATAAAGCTCCTATAGATGAATATAGATGAAAAGAAGGAACAGAACCTACTTTTAGGCGTTTTTTCAGCCAGCATTTTTTTTGTTTGAAACAATTTGTCAAACCAATTATCCATTAAACAGATAATCTGCTGAACCTTAACTGACCATATCTTTTTTTGAAGCCCTTTTAGCTGTAGGAAGGAGAAAAAGATAGGCTGTTTATAATATGATAGCTACAGACAGGTGTTGATTTTCTTTCCAACATAAGTGCTGCTGAGAGCATTTTATCAGCTGTTCAAAATGTAAGTGAACCTCCCTTCAAAAAATAAAAAATCACCAAACCTAAAAAGGCAAATGTATCAGCCTATATACCACCCCCTCTCACTGCAGTGAATTATTTTAGGTTCTTTAATTTTTATGTGTAGAAGAAGAAATAGTCTAATTTTCCATTGTTTTGATACTGAATCCCCAAATGGTGAAGGGATCCATAATCACCTCTAGTGTAGTGATTTGTTATTAGATCATACAAGACCCAAGTCTTGTGATCCCATATGTAGGGTAGCATTGTGACTCGGGCAGTGAGTTTGTCTGCTGGCTCCCATCAAACAAATGGCCATACAATATGTTCGGAACATTTAAATTTAGGCTTCCCTAAGGGATATTTAGCACTTTTGGAATACATTGGTGCTATATAGATGCACGATGACGGGAATAATAACAATTAGGAAAATATAACAATAATAATGTCTTTTTCAAAGCCTAAGGCTACATACACAGGTTAGATGATTCTTGTCCGATAAATCGTCAGGGCTAGTATCAGACGAGCATCTGACGTGTACAGCACTTGTCCGACATCGTTCATGGATATGTCCTGGCGGATCCACGAGTGACCAGGGATCGTTATACAAGTGAAGGGGAGAGGGCACAGCGGGGTGCCTCTCCGTCCTCCCCCCTACACAGAGCAGAATGGCAAAACGGCGCTGTATGAACAGCGCTCATTCATCCCTTTTTCAGTTTTTTGTAGTCCTTTCACAATCCTTTCCAACGACAAATATTGAACGTGTGTACGTAGCGGTGGTCACACCTATCAGTAATAGCAAGACAATGCGACCATTTCAAGCATCACTTACCACATTGGGAAGCACAGAAGAGCAGCTTTAAAAGCTTCCATGGAAGCAATGTTTATCACAAATCATTGTTACCAAAAGCCAATGATTTTCTTTCATTACAAAGATCAGAAAAATATTGCCCTTGCATTCACCCCTAATATTAATCTATCAAAAAGGCAAATAAGCATTGTAGGTCAAGGCAGTACATCATTCTTTATGGCCATCTAATTCTCCTATTGACTTTAGGAAAGGAAGGTGACATATATAAAAAAAAAATCATCATAAACCATATCCTGTATTATTACAGTAGCTAGAGAGCTTACCACTTGAACGCTGTTATATGTGATTTGCTACCATCACACTATAACAAAATTCTTTAAGTACGGAACACCAGACTTAGTAAGAAATAATATGAAGGACAATAAATAAAATAAATCCTGTATTTAAAATAATAAATAATAATAAAAAATTGTCAGTACAAATAAGCAGTTATTCAATTTAAATAGGACATACCTGAGAGCAAAGCAACATGACCAGTTCTACCACTGAGGTACTAGACTTCATACATACAAGTCCTAGGACAGAAACAGAAAAATGTGCTAAGTTTGCAAGCACTAAGAGCGTACATATACCAGTTATTGACATAATATAGAAAAAATATCATTAGGTTAGCATGAAAACATTGTTGTATATTCTAATAAACTAAAGAGATTCTAATAAACTAAAGAAAAAAAAAGCTGGCAGGAGTGAAAATAGCAACAAAATGTTTTGCTCTCCATGCAATGATGAGCTGCATACAAAAAACACATCTTTGACAATAGAAAAAATAAAAATATATTATGGTGGCTGTTTCTCTGACACAAACATTTAAGCACATTGCAGGCAATGAGAACTATAAAATTATGTATACACACGCAAGAATCAGGCTAAAAAGCATTTAGACAGGTTTAAATGACAGTTTAGCTTTGTACAGACACTCATAACATTCACAGGATAAAGACATGAACTGGTGATTCCTACATGTTAGACACAACTACACATTCATTTAAAGTTTCTATTGCTACTATCAGAAGTAACTTCTTTACAATTCAAATTGTAAACTAGCTTGGTATCTAAATGATGGTTTACCTAAGCCTGTAGAGTCAAAAGTCAGTCCAAAATTTCAAAAACAAATTCCTATACTGGTATAATGTCTATTAAATGAATATATATTAGGGTTATTATTATATATATATTAGGGTTTTCAATCTACATGGGCAGACCCTAAATCTCCTAAACTTTGCTCTATACCTTCATGGCATCACTGTTTTGCCAGATTAGAGAATTTTTTCTAAATAAAGATAAACAAAGCATATTTTTCCTGATATGGCTTTTTATACATTAACAGGTGATGTTATTAAATGATCACACTGAAATGCAGAACCGCCTGATTCCATTTACAGTTTTCATTCTTGTGAAATGTGCATAGGGACTGAAAACAGATGTTATTACTTACATATATGAAGTAATCTCATGAAAAACAATTTGACTAGATAAATAGCACTGCTTTTACAATATATGCAATATTTTAAACATTGAATGTTTCTATAAATCCTGATGCCCTACCCAGTATTTTTGGTTGTAAACACAACCTGCAATCAATACAGGACAATAACACATACGTAAAATTCACAGGAATAGTTTTCTTTACTGTAGATCATATGATCGGTTATTCAACTGTTCTGTTCAATGTTTTTTCGGCAACGAGGAGTGGAGAGAAAGATTACTATGATTTCTATAACATTTCTATGCATTATAATTGCTTGTTTATTGAAGGAATGTTGTTTTTTAAAGACTCAGGAATACATTTTTGATGTGCTTTATTATGATAGTGATGGGCATTATAGGATCCATAGTCAATTGTGTAGTTAGAACCTCCCGGGGTGGCCTCTTTTTGACCTGTGGTAAACCGCAGAAATTTAGTGCACACTCAACCGCGCTCCCAACTTTTTCTATTTAACCTAATGGATAGGGTATCATTTTGTGCACAGTTTGCAGGCAGTTGCATATGTACTGCAGTGGGATGGCAGCACAGATCTTGGAAGTGAAATCATGCTTTTGACCATGAAGTTGCTTTTTCTTCTCTGGAGAAAGAACTGCACTGCCATTACAAACTTAAAGGCTATGCATGCAAACTCATTGGGCTTGATTTATTAAAGCTCTCCAAGGCTGGAGAGGATAACACTTTCATTAATAAAGCTGGGTGTTCCAGCAAACCTGAAATGCATTTGGTTTAGGACTGAAAACATTTGCTAACAAATAGCAAATGGCTTTTAAGAAATCCATTCCAGGTTTGCTGGATCACCCAGGTACACTGATGAAAGTGAATCCTCTCCAGCCATGAAGAACTTTAATAAATCAGACCTATTGACTTTTAGTGGGGTTTGCTACCCCTGGGTGCCTAGCAGCAGTTTGTTATGAGCTTTGGAGCAGATAACTGCACAGTTTTAGACTAAAAGTTTGAAATGGCTCTATGCATTTAACTAAATAGAGAAACCTTTTATAAGTACTAGGTATATATTGTGTTCTAAAGTTATTTTCATGGTTAAATATATTGTCAGATAGTTGTCAGATAATCACTGAAAACAAAATGACTGCGGTGGACAACATCTAGATTAATTCCAATTGCTTTCAAAAGTATAAAATACGCGACTCCTTCAGGTTTATGTGTACGGCCAAGAAAGTTTGCTTTTAGGGGCAAGGCACTGTTCTTGAGACTTGTTTACTGTTAACTTATTGTGTTCATTTTGAAATTCTTACCAAATGGTATAGAGTAAAAGTAGTGTAAATACAGAGAAAACATGATGCATTTCAAAAGAAACACAAATGAAGGGCACTTGTCCTCTAGTTTAATCTATTTAATAACATATATTGCATTATGTAAAAAAAAAAATATTATAGTTCACAATTTCTTCTTTAGAACTATTACACAGTAAACCAGCAGGTTTGAAGATATCATTCTTTGCAGTCAAGCTTTGAATTTCAATATATGTTCAGATAATTCTCTCCAGTTAAAGATACTTCTAGGTGAAGTAATGAAAACTTCTTTTACATACTCCAGTTGCTTTCATTTATGTATTGCGGTCTTTTAAGTTAGAAGAAATCATCCTTCTGCTAAGAGTTGCAGGTGGCTGTTTATAAATGTTTAAATACAATCCAAAATATTTACATGTGCCTATAGCATGGAAATATTCAGAAAATGTTGTATGATTGTTACTGCCAGTTTATGGGCTCATCAAGCGTGATTTATTGGCATTTGCAGAATAGAAGATGACATCAGTGGGGTAAGTCAGGAGAAATGCAATTTCTGAAACCTCTCAAATTGGCATTTTCTCTTTAATTTTTGTATGCATTATAAAACTTGACAAGTTTACTTTATATTGTATGTTTTTGTAACATATGGAAACACATTGTAAGAGTGATGTTTCCCTATACAACAGGCGAGGAGGAGAAATACAGGGAATGGGTAGAAAGTACAACTCACCATCATAAACCACTCTATGCAATTTAAAAGAAATGCAAATAGAAACATTTAGGTAATAGCAACCGTATTTCATAGTATTCCAGGTCAATAAAAGATGAGTGCAGATTTTGGCTAAAATGGGTTAGTGTACTTTGTATATTTAAAAAGAAAACTCCTAGTCTTTTGCTATAGAAAAACTGTTTAGAACATATGAGGAATTTGTATACATTGGTATAATTATGGTATGATTATTACAAAATACATACAAACCATGCAACAACATCAATCTAGGAATACCATAAAAGAAATGATGGCATTTTATGGTAAAAATAAGGCCCATGCCTAGAGGTTTTAGAAAGGAAAGCATGATTGTTTGAGTACCAGTTCATTAGTAAAAAAAATAAATTAAATAAATAAATATATATATATATATACGCAATTGAATTGAATTTTAGAAGAATCTAGGATTACAATGGGGTGATTTGCATTACTACTTCAAAGGGTGCAACTCAATGGGGTATCTCACTGAAATGACAACTGATGGACACTTTGGTGTGCATTACAGAAGGATACTAGGCTAGATGTCATTTAACAGCAGTATCTGCCAAGCCCAAATATCTATAGATTGAATTTGGGGGATGAAAAAGAAAATCGTTTAACAAGTTGGATCATCAAGTTGGATTTATTAGGCTGTTTATCGGGAAAAAAGAGTAAAAGAAAAATGCTAAATATAATAAATTAACAATAAAAAATACATTACTATCATTAACAATACAATACAATAATTTAGGTGTAATTAATTTAATTGCGAATAATATCTGAAACTGGGATATGTACTAACTGAAAATGAAATTTCTTATATTTATGTTAAATCAATAGATCATGTAATGCATACATAATACATAATAATGTACAACTATGGAAAAAACATTACACATCATTCACCAGCTTTAAAAGTCTATTGTAGCTAGTCACCAGGAGACATTTAAAGTAATATTAGAGTCCCCATAACCTTGGATTTTAGTACCTAAACTGGGAGAACAGAGGGCTTGACCCCAGTAAGTCAAGGAAAATTGATGTATGGAGTGTAATTATGTTTAAAGGATTTTATGTCTTTTGGTTTTCTTATTTTATTTGGAACATGTTAATTATCGACTCCTTCCGGTTTAGTGTTGTCAGGCAAAAAAAAAAATGTTTTTACATGTTACTTTAAAGTAAGAGCTTCCACAGTTACCATGTACTTCCTGTCCCGTTAAATACAAAAAGGAACATAAACTGAATGTAACCTTTCTATTCCAGTGGGGGCTGCCATACAATTTTTGAGTCCCCCCTGGCGTTGAAGTTGAAGAGGGTTAAAAAAAAAAAAAAGTTCCCTATGAAATAGGAGCAAGGTTTTGATCTGTTTTATTTTTATTGCTCCAATATGTGTCGAAGTCTAGCAGGATACCACAGCCATTCCGTCTGGTCTTTATCAAGGTCTGTCTACATTTTACTCAATGTGATTTCCCCATTGCATCCAGCAAAAATGCTTCTCACAAATGGAATCAATTGGGATGCAAACACAGAAAGTTAAATTGTAATGTTTTGTTTGCTTGGATTCATTTAGAAAAAGAAACTTTAAAATTGGCCTAATTTGTGGAGCCTGCACGCTTACACTGAAAGAGGTAACTGAAAAAGAAAATTGTTTCATAGTGTGCGCATACAGACACACATCTGTAGGCATTCTCACACGCACCAAACATACACACACATTTATTTCAACATACAAGTTTATACTGCACACATGCTTGGAGATTTCTTCAGATCAGGTCACCACCTGCAAATACAAACCTTCCTCCCTAGACTGGTAAGCACCCGCAACCCCACACCGTTACCCAACTAACCACTGGTAAGGCAACCAACAGCTGGCAGGTTTCAGTAACCCAAAGCCTTTCCTGCCAAGCATGCTGGACCGTATTTATAACCTGCTATACTACCCATCAACTAACAAGAACCTGATCTGTGAATTGCATGGTGATGGTATAACAAATACAGATCAACAGATGCACCCAGGCACCAAATGCTAGGAAAAAAAGAAAGAAAATTTACAACTACAAATGACATACACATCTCTACTTGGATAAGGAAAGTCTTCAAACATGTCCCGATGGGATACTTGAAAATTGCATTTTTTTTACATTATAGCATACTTATTAGCATTAAATTTTCATATCTGCTAATTTTTTTGCTAAATGTGTGCCTAACGTTTATCGACTCAGAAGTTGAATAAAAGTACACAGCTTCTGTAAGAAGTTACTAAATAAGTATCGGTCCTCAGAAAACCAGACTGGGGTCATTTTACTGTGGCACAGATATTTGATAAGCTTTGCCGATTGATTGAATTATATTTTTTAATTATAATATTTTTTCTACATGTATTGAAATATTTTTTTCTACATGTAATATTTTTTCTACATGTAATGAAGAACCAGTTAGGGTTAATGATCGGCTTTAAGTTACGTAGATTTTATATTTGATGGAATAAGTGTAAAAATAGTTATTAAATGTTCTGAAATGTTTGGTGCCAAAACTCCTATATATACACCCATCGGATATACATAGCAATGCAAAGCAAACAGCAATTGGTAATTTACAAAGTAAATATAAATTCTATAAACTAAAATCTTATAGACTGGGGTGAGTTTTGAACTTTACTTCTGCACATTATTTGTTCTTTGTTTTTGTCCCCTTAGTATTCTTATTCAAACTTTCCAATCAAAACGTAATAACTGTGGACACGCAAAAATAGTGTGTGCCTACATACAGTATCCAGTAGCCAGTCAGACTACCATTACATGCACAGTGAAAACATTTAAATTTATAGGAGGTGCATAGTAAGCGTGCTTATCACTTAGCCAGCTTGCTGCCTGCAGTAGAACACCATAATGTTTAGTGTGATTGTATAGTTTAACCAATAGATGCCAACACCAAAATTAATGGTAGGTCAGGGTAACAGGTTTCAAGGGCCAAGTGTGCACCCGACACCCTAAATTCAAACAACTGACAGCTCAGGACACTATTTAGGAACCCAACCTGACTGTGTTATTACTGTGACAACAAACTATAATGATCACTTTTTATGACAACCGATGCTGTGTCCGTTCTGTGTTTATAACGAATGTAGTGTATGTAGAATGTCTATATTTGAAGGTGAATATAGCGATTGTAATACAGTTGGTAATATATACATATTTAGGGTATATATGACAAAAAAATATTTTTTTAATGTCCTGAAAAAAAATATACAACAGTTGCATATACAAGTCAAAAAAAATTAAGAAAGATTTTTAAATTCTTACAAATCACACAGGCAGTAACAACCTACTAACACACTTAAAACATAAAAAAATTATTCATTATTATTTTTAATAATATTAAACCGTATTTATTTAGTCCCAACATATTACGCAGCGCTGTACATTAAATAGGGGTTGCAAATGACAGACACAGACAGTCGCCAGATATATATTATTTTAGGTACATGACTTTTAATACTTAGCCATGTTGGTATAAAATGCTCAGACATTTTGTGACTCTCTAAATCTTGATAAAGGTTTTAAAGGCATTTATGCTAAATATAAAATTGTAATTAACACTTAGCAGATGGTGGTGACTGTGCTTCAGTTGTCCTGTGCTACATAGCTTTGTACACAATTTAGAATACTTCCAGGTGTGTTCAAGCATTTTGCACTGGATCAACATTTATCAAAATAGGAGACATTTATGGATATGGCCCAGAACCCTATTTTGAAAAAATTCCTTATATGTAGTGGAAGAAAAAAAAAACCAATTTTCAATAAAGTAGCAAAACAATATAGAAGAGAGAGAGAGAGAGAGAGAGAGAGAGAGAGAGAAGCAGTAACACAAATGTACTAGTGATGTGTAGAGAGAGAGAGAGAGAGAGAGAGAGAGAGAGAGAGAGAGAGAGAGAGAAATATTGGGCTGCATTGGAATAACTTAAATGTATCACCTGGGAAGAACTCCTAAAAAAAAGGGGAAAATCAATAAATAAAAGGGAAATAACTCCTAAATTGTAAGCTCTTCGGGACAGGGTCTTCTCTTCTCTTGTGTCACTCTCTGTATTTGTCATTTGCAACCCCGATTTAATATACAGCGCTGCGTAATATGCTGGCGCTATATATACCCTGTTTTATAATATTAATTATAATGTATTGTAGACAATCTAGGCGAGAAACATATATACACATATTACACACCAGATAATACTAAATAGCCCAGTTATTACATTTTTTTTGACAGGATAATTTCTGATGACATAAATACTTTAAACTGTTTATTATTTTAACTTAAGGGGTCAAACCAGTGTATTAAATGTGACTATGATCTACTTTTTATTTATTTTTAGATTTCTATTTTTTTAATTACATGGCTGCACAGAAAACATGTAAAGGAATGTAGTTTATAATGATTAATTGTGAATATTTACCTCATCCACAGACTCTAAAAGAAAGAAAGCAAACATTGTGTTTAGGGGTAACAGTGGTAGGTCCCGTGGATTTGCTGCTAAAGCATTGCAACTAAGCTTTTTATTCTAGCTGGCCACATGCTAACTCTGAGCCATGAAAACAATCTCAGACCAGCTCACATTCTAATGTTGTCAAAAAATTCCATTACTAAAATGTGAACAATTGACTCTATTACCATTTTATGTCCAGCAACTTAGATCTTTGTCAATCTACTGTTGTCATTAAAAGTGTAAATCTTTCCAAGTACCATCTGGAAAAAATTCTGATGGTACTTCGCAAAAATCAGGAATACACTAGAACTAATATATTATTGTGCTACTAGGTATACACAATGTTCCCTGCATTAAAAAAAATACAAAATAGAAATAACTATTAAATGGTATTTGATTGTAAATATAAACGATTTTATATATACATATGACCTATGTAATAAAAGCCCCAAGTTGGATTTATATGAAAAAGGAGCAGTGTATACAAATGTCTAGAGTGGCTTTCATCAACGACTGTGATATTTATTGTAAAGGTGGTGTATATATTCAGAAGTTGTTTACAACTGAAATATTGCGATATAGGGTAAACTATTTAATATCTAGGTGGATAGACCAAAGAATTATATGCAAAATGTAAAATTTTAGAAAATAAATGTAATGCATTACTTGAAAAATCTAACATTCTCTTGATTAATGTAAACCCTCGGGTAAATCCATTACCAAAACATTCAAAATTTCCATCTTTGTTAACTGCTGGCAAGGCGTTTTCTACACGTCCTATTCTTTCATTTTAATTCTTTAGCATGTTTTACTCAGATTGAGGAGATAGAGGCTGTTTCCTATGCAGCGGATTCTAACTGTAATCACATAAGAAAAACGTGTCTAACATTTTTGCCGAGTGGAGTAATGCCGATGACTTTCACTAAACTCACACAGCCTTTTTAGCACATTAAACTTCACAGTATATAAAAATAGAACAGTGAATATCACATGAATGCAGACACATATGTATGAGCACACCCTAATATTTCAACCTGAGCTTCAACTAAATGACATTTTTTAGATTCCTGATTGTCATGCCACCCTGTCAAAAATCCCTTATTTAGCGGGGATGAAAAGCAGAAGGGCTGACCCACTGACAAATTACATGTAGAATAAGTGTTTTATGCTGTAATACGTCTTTCTTGTGGACATAATAAGATAGGTGCTTAGGGAAGGGACTGGTATTTGCAATAAAAAATAACGACACTTATGCATAAATCACAGCTTACTGCTCTGCCTAAGCTTGGAAATTCTTCAGCAAGGGGAAAAGTTAACCTCAATACTGGAATTTATGTACTTAAGGAAGGAAGTACGCCATGCTCTACATTTTCCAAAAAGTATAGGACGTGAAGACATGAATGTAAGATGAAAACTTCCATACATATAACAAATACAGAATAATAAAGCAGCAAAGCATATATTTAGAGGGAACCTGAACTGAGAAAGTATGAAGCCTGTCAATGCTGTCCACCCTTTTGTAAATTCTAGTTCCCTGGCGGTTATTCTAATCTCATGACTTTAGAACTTCGAGCTGCTGACCCAGAACAAGCAAAGTACATATTCTCACCACACCCCAATTTGGAAACCCACAGGAGTGTGTGATCTGTAATGAATAATGTTATCATTGCATGCAACAATAACAGAAAATGTCATCACAGTGTAATAAAGGTGGACTTGTCTATAAAATGTATGGTGTGCTCATGGCAAATTCAAATTACCCAGAAAAAGGATGAGGTTTTGGAGCCCTGAATTTATACCCACTTTACCAATATGCATCCCTGTTCAGGATTAGCTATATAATATATATATATATATATACATATATATATATATATATATATATTATTTTTTTTTTATTAGATATAACAGGAGGACATCAGCGGCAGCCTCCATATTGCTCTGGACTGGTTTCATTAGCTAAGTTTTACTTATTTTGTGTTTACCATCAGAAACGAATGAATCAGGTTGATAATATAAAACTCACACTTTACATTTATTCATACTTTTTTATTATTTTTCAAAGAGTCTACTACTATTATGTGTTTTTTAATATTTACATGACTTTACCTGCGAATCCCAACATTACCTAAAGTTTTCACGAGACAGCCATCTGAAGCTGCCATCCATGCTGCTTTTCACACTTGAGTGCATGTGCTCTAGGGTGGCCGATGGTGAACTTGTATATTGCTACAAGCTGCAATCTTTTGTTGCTTCTTAAAAAACATGGTCAAAAAACAGTCCTACAAGGTTTCTTTAAAGGACATGTAAGAACCACATGGAAAATCATATTTTATATAGATATATATATATATATACACACACACACACTCTCTCTCTTACAGTACATATGCACATAACTTACATATTTGCACAGATACATACGCACACACCATATTCTACTACACAGTAACACCATTTTTTTCCTAATTTTGTTTTGAATGAATGTGAAGAGATCTGCACAAGCTGGGCCTGGAACAGGAATGATTCAGATGCTTATATGGTATATTCACTGCTAGGGTTCACACAACTATGAAGAAGAAGTGCTGCCACCTCCCTCGTGGTATAGAAGATAAAAATGTACATTAACATTCAGAGAAATAAAATGTAAACTCCTGCTGAACCAATTGTTTATTAAAGCCGTATAAAGATCTCTAAAAAAAAAAATAAAAAATAATTAGTATCAGTTTACAGTCTTGCCATTTACCTTCAATTAGCAGCTCTTGTCCATGGCTACCAAGGAGTGTCCGAGACAGGAATGGGGCAAAATCAACAAAGATTTCTCGCAGGAGGGGAGCAACCTTCTCTAATGCTCGCTCTAATTTGGCAGTGATACTGTAGACAACAAAAAGAAACAAAAAGGAGTTAAAGTCACCTGAGATGTTTACTTCTTTTTGTGTGTGCATGTGTAGTGTCGCATCTGTCCTGTTTATGTAGTTTATGTAGTAAATTAGTTTAGCCAGTTCTAATTTTGCTGTAAGGATTAGGATAGGGAGGTAAGTAAATCCAGGTCAGTTTTTTTTTGCTGTGAGATTCCAATGGGGAGATTTACCATTATTTATCAGTTGTTCCTCTATGATGTATGGTGAATGAAAATTCAAAAAGGACAAATGAGACACTCTTGTGAGGGACATACAGTTAAGCATGAACTCTTAGGCAGAAATCTAGAACTTGAGCTCTCATATTGTACTGAAATTAGCACTTTATGATTCAATCTGCCTGCAGTGGACCTGACCTTCAAACTTTCTAAGAGACCAACCCCAAACTTACAATTACTTACGCTTTTAACACCTCCCCTTTCAAGCTGATATCTCGATTTTTCATATCTACAGACAAAAATCAGCTAAATATTCTCATGGACTGGAACTGGGCTCCACAGCAGACGTATCTCAACACTTGTGCAATAAAGCTGGAACATGATCACTACACGAGAGCCAATACTGCTGATGAGAATATGCCAGAGACACTCTGAGCAGAGCATAACAACCTCAAATGGGGCCTTCTCATTTTCCATTAAATATCTGTTTAATGTAATTCACTTAATCCATTAGTGCTAAATATTTCCTTTACATAATTAATCTGAACAATGAACTCTGCTGGGTTAAATTCATTAATAGTATGTTAATACAGTGTCTTCTGCATTTTTTTGAGATTATGGTTTTAGCACATAGAGGGTGAGGAGAACAATGATTGAGTTTGACTCATGTGTTTCATTTTATTAAAGTTGAACAGTGTGACCCATGGTTTTGGCTCTCACTGAACCAGCAGCAGAGACTAATCAAGAATAAATTCCAGATCTCTGAGCAGTTACAGAAAAAAAAAGGTGAAACCACAGCTTAAAGGAAAACTCTGGTGTTTTTTTCAATTTATTTCATATGATTTGCTATATAAGACACTTTATAATGTAATGTTATTAAAATGACTTTTCCATTTCAACCTAAGCCAGCTGTAATTTTCTACTATTGCTACGAATTTAGATTTCTTGTTTTGGAACCTTACTAAGTCTTTAGGCAGGTTTAACCAGAGCTCTCCTCCTAAGCAACTTTAAATGGCCCAACACCTTACAAAAGACAGCACAAAGCTTAAGATCAAATTCCAGAAAGTCTTTTTGCATGAAATTTGGCTGTATTTTTGAAAAAAAAAAATGCAGAAAAACATTTCAAATGCAATGCCACCTAAATACAGTAAAGACACAACTTATTTCATTTGTTACTTCATTGATCAAAAGTAATGTCTATAAAGCTGAATGGGAAGGGCCAAAGCAAAAGACCATTAAAGCGGGTTGCTGCTGCATTACAGAGAACCCTGAGATTTAGGTTTGCAGGGGGATTACACCGAGAATTAGTTGTGGCATGTAGACACAAGGATGCTAGCAACTCTGCAAAATGCCAATTTTTTTTTAGTACATTTGATTATGGATCTGCAAAAAAAGTGAGAATCCATTGCAATTCACATAGCTGATATTAAAAAGATAAGAAAGCTGCTGCTTTATTTTTACAACAGTGTGACAGCGTAAAGTGAATCAACCGATAAATTGTAATTCAGCTCACTTTTTGGCCATTTAAAATTAAAGGCTGCACTGCAATTATATGTTTTTCACAGAGGTGGTAAAATGTATTGAATAAAATAAATACACACCACAAGAAACACATTAACCTATGTAAGTAACTCAGGTTCATTTAACCATAGACTCTTGTTGTGTTCCAGAATATCAAACTCATAAGAAGTAATAATAACACCTGCTTCCATGTAGAGAACTGTCCGTCATCAGCAGTAGGTCATACTCACACAAACCAATTCAATATATACCTTTATGATGCTATTAAGCAAATGATAATTCCTATTCTTTTGCACAAACATTTTTTTTAAAAATACAAACCTGTTAACCTAGGACAAGTATTCAGAGAAAAAAGTTCTGACTCTCCACATTTGCATGTTTGTTCTACATCAGAAAATCTACTCCCACATTTCTTTTAGAGAAGCTATACAATATTCAGGACATTTTTGTTTTACAAAACTTTATGGGTTAAAATCTGTAAATATCTGTAAAGTAATTTTAACATTTACCTTACAATGGCAGAGAAAAAAGCTATCATGCAATCCACAAATAAAAGGACAGCAAGGAAAGCCTTGCTGCACTAGAGCTGTATATCAAAGTAATTACAGATGTACATGTTAGCTCTGTCACCACAGATTTCAGTTTTAATTACCTGGAATGTACCTCTATATTTATTAAAATAATGTAACTACTTCAGGAAGTGTTCCTCCCTCTTGTACAGTATAGCATTCTTCTCTTCTAGGAGTGTCCAAATATTCTCCGTACTGGCTCAGTTCCTCCCCTGTTCACTTCACCTACCTGCATAAACTTTAATGCAGCTGCCAGGAAAGAGGAATACCAGAGTGACAGGCTACGTACATACAGACATTTGTCGTTTGAAAGGATCTTTCACAATACTTTCCAAAGACAAAAGACTGAAAGATGCATAAACAAGTGCTGTACATACAGTGCCGTTCGACTCTATGAAGAGGGGAGGGGGGAGAGCAAGCGAGCGGCACTTGCCTGCGTGCTTTCCCCTTCACTTCAATTGCGGTTGTTCGTCTCTCGACGTTCATGGATTCACCAGGACAGATCCATGAACGACATCGGACGACTGCTGTACACACTACAGATTCTTGTCCAATACTACCCCCGAGGGGATAATTGGAGGGGAATCATCTGACGTATGTACGTAGCCTTAACCTAGGAGTTTTGACATTACATCGAACATGGTGGCATCTAGCAGCAGTCTCAGAGCTTTTGGATGTCTACACAGGGGAGCATTTTATGAGTAATAAACATGCATAAATTAAGTTAAATGCACAAAAAACATAAATAATATAATCTGGGAAGATTTGTGTTATAATATTTGTCTAGATCAGCCTTTCTTTTTTAACATTCAGGGTGCAGGTCTTAGGGAACTTTCAGGTCTTCAAAAACCCTTTCTATAAATACTATATCCATAGCACACAGTATATTAGTGAGGTGGTCAGCAGGCAGAATGCCACACTTACACATCATTGGTTTGGTTAAACTGACCAGAGAGGGACTACCAGCTACTACCATTCCATAAGGAACCCTTAGCTACTTTTGAGGGAACCCTGGTTGAGAAACTGTGATCTAGAATTGTTGTAATAAACAGGCCAGTGAAAAAAGAAAAATAAGGAAAACCCTCCTGAACAGATGAATGCGCATAGATTACATTGATGATTAAACAGGTGATTTTTTTTTTTTTATTAGCAGACTGGAAACTCCTAAAACCGAGAGAGATCATGTACATAATTAATTATTCAATGCCTACACATGTTACAGTGTTACAGAAATAGAGGAAACACACAGGCAAATTTAATTTTAATTATATTACAAGCTGTTATCAGCAGTTAACAATAACATAAACAAGCATATGTTTCTATGTAACAGAAAGAAAACAGGAAAATTCTAAAAAAAACACGGATCATCATTTTCTCAAAGTCTATATTAAAATGGAGACCACCTTTGTTCACTCTACACCTAATATTAATAAACCTAAATTCAGTCACTGGCTAAAAGCAGACAGTCCCTAAACTTAAAAAGAAGACTTAAATACAACCTACAAAGAAGCTAAATAATTTAGGTGAGGGTTGTATAGTGCAGGAATGATTCAGCCAGTGGAAGAGATCAAGATCTGGTTTTATGTATAAATGTGGGACGCTGCACAGAGTGAATGGATATTTGATCCTCCAATAAAGATACTGAATAATGTTCTATTTTCTCCAAAGCGTTTTATAAACTGTACTACAGAACCAATTATATATTTACCTGTATGCAAGCGCGTTGCTTTATACATAGGAAAAACATATGCATATATATGAACACATCTACAGTATTACAAATGGGATGATTACTAATCCTGTAGCTAGCTTGTGGGATTGCATGATAATTTTGATCCTCAAAACATGAAAATCTTAGCTTCAGGTCATGTACATACTAGAGCCTAGAACCTACAGGTGGTCATTTATGATGGTATCTTATTACAGCGAGAAACAAAATGGATTTATACATTAAAAGCCACTTACCCTCCTGGTTTAAACGACATCATTAGCTTCAAACCTTTCCTGTAAAATAGGTTTCAATTGATACTGTATATATTATATTTATTATTATTTTTTGTTGTCATATAATTATGTTGTTAGAATTTATCTGTATTCAATTTCAAATATGTATCATATCGTAATTATTTGATAGTTATTTGATTTTTAATGTTTTTTATGCACATGCCATGTATGGGCTACTGAATAATGCATTGCTTCTTAAGAAACTACATCTGCTTCCTTAAGGGACTGGAGGTTGATGGCGGCTCTGTGTTGCTCATATTTGCACAGACTCCGTGGGATCCTATAATGCTGTGCGGGCTGCTCTGCACCCCATCTCTGGAACGCAGTGGCCAGCGCTAGACAGCATGTATGCTTACCAGGGCGCTGCCAGGGAAGTGACATCAGACATGATGTCTGACTCTCCTCCCCGTTGTTTGCTCTATTACAGCCCCCACACTATAAAGGACGAGGAGTGACATAAGAATTAGCTGAGCAACATATCAATATGCCACAATGGAAAATTGCTTGTTGCTATAGTGGTGCTTATTTCACAGATAGCTTTGGTTTAACTTTTTTGGTATACTTGATAGAGAACACATATAGAAAAAAGTTACCTTGTTATAATAGCAGGGTGCATTATAACTTTCCTGTGAGCATATTTGTGGACTTTTTTCAAGAGCCACATCATAGTATATATATACAGTTACGATACCTCTCCTCCAATATTTGTCAATGTTGGTCACTCATATATACTATACCCTATTTTTTTATTTACTTTTTATTTATGTGTGCTAGTTTTTAGACTTTGGCATGTGCAGTTGTTCACTCTTCTCTGTCCAATATATGGCAGTTGCAGGGCGGCACTACTAAGTTGCCTATTGTAAATAGAAACAGGGAATAAAGAATTTTTGCTGGGATCATACCATTTCAATGTATGCAACTCTAATATTGTACATATTTTGCTTCATTATGATGATCAGAATATTAATATTACTAATAATATTATTAAACAGTATTTATTTAGCGCAAATATTTATGCAGCGCTGTACATTACATAGGGGTAGCAAATGACAGACAGATACAAACAATGACACAGGAGGAGAGGACCCTGCCCAGAAGAGCTTACAATCTAAGAGATGTACTCTCCCTCTTAAAAAAGTTTTATTGAAACGCGAGTGAGCAGTTCTGTGTGATAACTGTCACCTCTATGAAAAGTTCCTTACAATGAGCATCTGCTGTTTGCAACATTGGATTATCATCCAATTAGCTGTACCAAACTGCTTGCTACAAATCTACCTATCCTTTACTCTGAATTTATTCCTAATTTTCTATTAATTTATTAAATTTAACTTTACGTACCTCATATTTTCTGCAGAGTCCTCAGGCATGGGAGCAACCGTCTGCACTGCTGGTAGATTTTTGCTTGTAGCACCATTTACAAAACTAGAGGACGATGAGGAGGAGGAAGAGGCAGAGTCCACAGCACCTATGCCAAAGACAAGACCTCTGCAGGTGAGACACCCTCATAAAGGTAAGAAAATGCTTCAAACATTTATTACTTATCATTGATCCATGAACAATGGTGAAGTTGTTATTTGGGCTTAGCACCGAACACAGGTGGTAAAAATGCATAAAGAAAGCTTCCTAAATATAATACTTTCTTTTGGCATTGAAAAGAAATATCCTAGTTTAAAGGATACCAGGACAATAATATTCTGATAATCTGTTTTAGATACATACGTATGGCCATGAGCATGAACACAACGGGTATCCTGACATGGGAGTAAGAGCCTTAAGGTAATAAAGGAAGAAGGATGACAGCCCTAGAGATTTAGTTTCAAACAAATTAAGAATAGCAGCTCCTATTAAAAATTTTCCTAATTTGATTTTTCTTTTTGCTTTCAAACAAGTTGTCTCTTGACACAGACATCCATAGAATTTATCTATTTTTAGCTGTTTGTGAGCTCTCACAGCCATAGACACATTGATAATAGAATTGTCAATTGTATTACACCAAAGCATGTCAGAAGTCAACTAGTATCTGTGTCAAAAGGCGACTGTGCTGGGGAAATAACAGAACGGTAAATAAAGCCAAAAACTGTATATTTCTAAAATAGTTGCAGCTTCAAACCCTTCAGGCTTTTATTGTTGTCTGTGATCTCACTGGTGAAATTTGGGAGGAACTATATTGTAAATTGTCACCTGGACAGAAATAAAGAGGGTATTTTGCAATGGTGACACATGTTCCTGTGACAACATATGTTTTCCCCTAAAGCAGACGAGATCTGCAGGCAATTTTTGACCTGATTCCACATATTACAGCTTGCCTTGGTCGGTGTTCTGATCCTTTGCCTTAAACACCTTCTGAATCACTGATTGGGTATTAGATGGGTATGCTGTTCAGGTGTTTGGTTTATGGTGGCACAACTTGTTACACTAACATCTTTATGAGACTGATGTCACTTTCATCAGCTTTACATCTGGGCAATCAGCACTCTTTAAAATTATTTTAGTAATGTCAGTTTCTATCATCTGTAAGTATAGGTCTGCTTTACCTTATTGTTGTGTTTAAAGAAAGTAGGTAAAGGGAACTCTACCCCTTGGGACAAAGAATACATATTTTCAGTACCCATTTACCTAAGAGGCAACCAAGCTGATCAATTATTTCTAACACTATAAACTGTGGATATAATTGGGATTCAGGATCCTCTTTTGGTACACGAGTAATAATCAGCTACCATATGCCTCTACTTTATCACAATACGTGACTTATACACTTTGTAGGCCCTAAAATATTCACTTTATTGTAATAAATGGGTTTGTCTGCATCAGTGCAGTCACCACGAGCCAAGCTAAATGCATTGTAACTGCCATAAAACTCTATTTATGAACTAATACAGAATTCAGGCCAGACCAAAGACATGCCACAACCAGTTACTAGTCTGCATTTTTATAGCATGAAAGAGAAAAAAGCAAGGATCCTATAAGGGTTTATCTGATGCAACGGCAAATAAAAGTTCACAAATCCTAGCAATAGCTTTCTTCTATAACATATTTATTAGATAACTGTACACAAGTACTAAGGAATGTTTCATACACAATAAAACATCAATTACAGCAGAATGGTACACATGGCATCATGGCATATAAAGGCATAGGACATCTTATGTAAGGAGTGTATAGTACAGGAAACAGCAGGACAATGTATGATTGATCACATAACAGAATAGTATGGGAAAACGAATGAGGAACACAAACCTTTATTTTTATAAGGCAAAAAGAACATTTGCCCAGCTTAGTAGTTAACTACAATTAGAAGCCTCTTATTATCAGTGTGTCCCCTCCATGCTGTATAAAATAGAAGTCACAGCACTTCATTCTATTTCCTGCATAGTTTATTGGGGTCTAGACTAGTAAGCTGGCATTCTCTGGTATATGTCAGAGGTGCTGGTATCAAAGCATTTGTAGCAGATGAATGGAGAATTTCTCCATTTTTATAGTAGGGAGACACTGCAAAAATGGCACACAGGGCATTTGGAAAAACAGCACTGATCCTTTCTGTGGCCTATTGTAATCTAGAACATTTTCTAACAACAAATATATTTTCTAACAGGATGGAAAAGTGGACCATGATTGAGTGCCACTTTTATATAAACAGGATACATTGAAGGACAGATATATTTGTGTAAATGATTGTCACCCAGGACAAACAGATGCGCTTGTCTGAGATAAAAACAAAAAACTGACACATGTACATTGGTCCCCCAGTTGTTTGATCAGTCCACTGTGGTGTACTGATAAAAGACTGATGTGTATTACTATGGAGGAGAGCACAAAGGGGTGCCACTTGTTTGCCGCCCCCCCCCTTTATATAGAACAGAACTAGTTATATGTGTACAGCACCTATTCATTTATCTGTCACTGGAAAGGATCAAGAAGGATCATTTTCAGCGACCGTGATCTGAAGTGTGTATACTTTTATTTACATATACAATTTATATACAATTTTTTGACTTTGCTACTGGTGCCATGTTCCTACACTTATACTTTTATACAATGGCAAAATAAAGAATCTACCTATGTGTTAAAATTATTGCAAGGTATACTGTATATCTAACCTGAAGTGGATTTTTTAAATCAAGATAATATTTTCTCTCTTGTTCAGACTTGCAGTGAGAAAAGTGGTTGGCATGCGGTTCCCATGGCTGACATTATAGATGTATAGACGTTACCTAAGAATTACTGCTTCATTTCACTGCAGTTATAACCCAGGTTTGGGCTGCATTTGTTTATCCGCTAAGGCTGATTTTCAGCTCCACTGCAGAACTTACATCTATGCAGAAATTAGATGAGGTCATTATTCCTCTAAAATACAAGTATTCCACTTTTTCCTTTCATTTTTTTTTGGATAACAAAAGTTTGAAATCATCAACTTTTGTTAACTACTTAACGTATACAAACATGGAAGCTGTACAACAAGGCTTAGTGTACACGAGACATACATTGCTGGAAACACTTTCTGGATGGAAGATGAAATGAAGGGAACAAATACCTGTAGTATTGATCATACTTTTGGGAGTTGCTCCAGTAGCAGCGAATATATTTGGCGTTGTGCTGGGGGTTAGGCTACCACCGCTGGCAGCACCAACTGTGTTCACAGCTAAACTGCCAGGCGGAGGTTTCTTCACAGGTACGACGACACTTCTGTAAGGAACACAGAGGAAAAAAACTGGGGTGAGTGATGCATAAATGCTTAAACATAGTTAGTCTAGTTTTACAGAGGTTACATTCCTATATACAGGTAGTCCTGGGTTACATATGAGATAGGGACTGTAGGTTTGTTCTTAAGTTGAATTTGTATGCAAGTCAGAACAGGTACATTATTTTAATAAATGCAATTAGGACAGATGTTTGTGGTGTGGAGTGGTGTCGGTTACTGTATAAAATCCTCACTGTGAGTTTATCAAAACAAAGCAAAAATAAAAAATAAAAAATGTTTAGGGAGCCTAGACATTTATTAACTTCTGGAGCAAGCTGTGCTTCAACCTCCTGGGCGGTTCATTTCGGAGCGGATTAATATGTCTAAAAGCTGTACATTGAAAATTTATTTTACAGAATATTTTAATAGTATGAGTATAATAAAGTTTGAAACACAAAATCATGTCAAAATAATGCAATTACTAAATAAATAAAAAACAATTAATAATAAACTTTGACATGATTTTGTGTTTGAAACTTTATTATACTCATACTATTATATTATACTGCAAAAAAAAATTTCATGAAAGACAATGTACTGCTTTTAGACATAAAAATCCAGTGTATTGCATTCAATACAGGTATTTTGTATTGAATGCAGTACGGTGAACATCAGTGCACTCGCGGGGGGACAGATCGAGGAAAAGGGCTCAGCACAAGGATGGAAGGACCCTGGAGGATGGGACCAGGTAAGCGTTTGTTTTATACTTTTTTTTAACTACCCCGAGTGTGACTTGGGGTTACCGCTTTTAGCAGGTTTTTTTTACCCGAAAAGAAACAACTGCAGAGTTTGTCTCGGTCATTAAAGAGTTACAAGATATTGCTCAGCTGTGTTTAGCAAAAGATTTATTTTGGAAGTCATGCACACCACCCCTCTCCACCCTAGTAAGCCTGTGTCCTCCACACGACTGAGCAGGGAAGCCCCGTTCGTATCTAGGAGTCGTCTGTATGTCGGATGTCCTTAATTTAAGGACTAACTGTAAATACATTATAATAAGCAGTAAACTAATGACGTGTGTGGCAACATGAAATCTCAGTAATATATTCATTAGAATTATCAATGAACAGAAGTAGTTGGATAGTTTCATTTAGACTCAATTGCAACTCAGAAATAAGTCATTTTGACATTGATTCAGAGCTCAGAATTTGAACAATCAACCCTTAATAAGCTGCTGGACAATAACAGCCGTCATTGTCTGACTGGTGGATTGACTGAACCCTACTATACCTGGAATTGAGGTATGGTACCAGTCATTAAAAATAATCCCAACCAGAATTTTCATATGCTGTAGGATTTCTTGATCAATCTGTGCAAATTGTATCTAAGTGGATTATTTATGTTCTAAGTACCTCCAATATTGACATCTAAGCAATTAGCATTTACAGAATGATTAGCAATGGCACCTCTTTTATGCAGATCAGTGCTCAACTCAGACATTTTTTTTTAACTGGGTGGCAAGAAGTTGTAGACAGGTGGTGGCCCCTGTATTGTGACCCAACTCATTAGTAATAACCCAAAAACAGTCAGGTGGTTACTGAAAAGAGCCAGGTGGTACACCCGGCTAAAAGGGGCTGGGGAGAACACCGCAGATTTCCCCATGGAATAAAAGGAATGTTAATTGGGGTCCCACTGTTGATTATAGTCCCCAAGGACTATAGAATTTCCGGCACTGTCCGCCTAAATCTGTGCAGGTGAGCTTGGACCCCCTTCACTTTTTAGTGAAGACATTTAATTAACTGCACCAATAAATAATTTGTGACTAGTTGAATAGTTTATAAAACATTTTTTAGCTCCATACAATATATAGCCCCCCCCCCCCCCCATATGTAACAAACCACAATTTTTACAAAATGAGACAAAGCAAATGTAACATAACAGAGTGGAGAATGGATTAGATCACAGATTACAGCCAGTGAGGATATTCATTAAATCTTCAAAGTCCGAAAGCAATAGGAGACATTTGAGACATTGAAAAATGTCATTTCAGACTAACAAGTCACGTGACAGGTCCTAGTATGACAGCACTTGGATGTTGTGCTTTATTATGTAATTATAGGAACTTCTGAACAGATGAGACAGCGGGAAGGGTGTATTAGAAATTAATTGAAAACTGCAGTCATCCAATAGCACTTTGTAAGGAAAGGGTGCCTTGAAAGCTGCGCTAGGCCTCGGACTTTGAAGGATCATTTTTGATGTTGTCACTCTCAATCGACTGAATGGCTGACAGACAATCAAACCCGACTGGCAAGCTGGTAGCTCATTTTGCTGGCAGGTGGCAAACAATTAGACACACCAATTTGTGCCTCCTGATGACATTAAAGCATGAAACTAAGTTGTATGCAGGGGCCTGGCGATTTGTGTGAAAGCATTTCAAAAATAATACTCTTTGCCGTGGCAACTCATTTCAGACTGCCACCTCCCATTATGGCTTTGAGCGGTGAAGACGACAGGCTTCAGTTACGTGTGGAGCAAGGCCGCTTCTGTTCAATCCGTCATCGGTGCCCCCCGAGACCTCAATCCCCTCCTTTCATCAATATCACCTCATCATTTACATTCGAGGGTGCTTGAAGCTGCTGCATACATTACAAACACTGAAGTGGCTTTTGTTGAAACATATTAGCCTGCTCTGTATCTCTGAGTTACCACTTCACAGACTGCCATGCATGGAAACAATAATGAGCCTAACAAGAGGCCGAAGCTTTGTTTACTGACTTTTCTTCACCCAAATCTGGGGATGTGTATATTCACCTGACTTCATTACATGCAGAATGATCAAATGATTCACATGAAATGGAGACTTATAAAAGAATACAAAATGCAGCATGTACATTAAAACTTTAAAAATGGCTCATATCTATTTTCATAATAAATATTTATAAAAATTATAGTAATTGGCTGCTGGCCAATTTCGCAGCATTCCGTTTCCTGTAGCAAAAAAAAATGTTTACTATATGGAGTATTATTATATATATATTTATCATTTATGCTTCTATTTATTTCTAGTTCCAACATTATGCATCATACCAGATGGTACTTTGACTCCGTAAATATAGGGATATATATATATATATATATATATATATATATATATATATATATATATATATATACATACACACACACACACCATAAAGCTGTGTTTAATAAGGTATTAGTAATTCCTTCTATGTAGATTTTGTCTTCAGTTTTTGGGATAGGACCTTCAGCCTCTGTTGTTATTTAGAAGGCGGCAGCCCCAGTCCTTCTTTGGTAAAGTCCTATGTTAGCCTAATGATAAAATATTTTTAATTGCTGGAAAACTGCAAAACTCGAAATTAAAAAAAAAATATCTTATCTACTAAACAGCAATAAAATAAACTGGTTTACACACAAATCTAGTAAAGTGTCCAGCACTGTACAGCTGTTCGGTTCCTGCAGTGACAGGACTACATTCACATGTAAAAAGATGCTCCCTCTATAACTTGCAGGTCAGCTGATGACCTTTTATTTAGGCCATTGGATGACCTTATTCTCTGGGTACCTTCTCCCATCTGATCGGGACAGTCTTCTGAATGACCCTTTCAGATCAATCAAACGTGAGGTGACCCAAAGGACAATGGGCAAAATTGTCCAAGCTGGCCTGACACAAATATACAAAGCCAGCAGAACAAATGAAACAAATACATAATATAGGTGATTTTTAGGCATTAATGAAACGGTCACTACTCTTACCTTTTTATCTTTAACCACCAAAGATTCCTACCATTTTAATTACCTGTTGTTAACATGTACTACTGTTTGAACCTTCAAATACAATAAATCTATACCTTTACCCTTGCTGCATTTCAAGCACTAATTTATAACTCTTAAAGCATTCTTAAAGCACCAATAGCCAGAAGTTGATGGTAGGCTCCATGGAGATGGCAGAAGAAGAAAAAGCTTGAAATAGGCATCCAGAAAACAAATGAGGTGTGTTAGAGCGACACCCCCATGTTACTACACAGAGCACTTAGAGCAAGTGAACTATTGCAGCTTACCCTTAAACTATACAAATGAAATAGGGTGGAATCCAGAAAGTGTTACCTATTGTATTATTTACCAGTCTAAGGGAGAAAAGTCTATGGTCAGAGGAAATGTCACACTCATTTGGATGCACACTCCTGTTGGATATAGAATAGATTTGTGATGGCTACCTATGGAGCCAGGGGAACCTGAGCTGCAACACGAGTTTTGTATTTGAACAGCATTGGGGAAAATATTGACAGTGAGACAAATGCCACTTTTCCTTTTGGACCCCGCCTAACCTAATTTGTATATTTTAGAGGGAACCACAATAGGACTTTAAAGGGAAAAGCAAAATGACATTTAATGACAGCAAAATATTTAACGTAACCGCATACCTGTCAAAGGAATGGAACTGCATGGGAAGAATGACTTGGGCTTCTCTCTTTAAAGCAGGATCTGGATAAGGTACTGGGTCTGGACCAGCCTCTGCCATCTCAAAAGGAGCAGCGACAAGACTCTTTAGGATTTCTTTCACATTGATGCCCTTGCTTTGGGTAATGCTAGATATGGAGGAAGCTGGTTTTAGCATGTCACTTGGGCTATCTGTCAGACTTTCCTGTGATTTCTTTACATCAGCCGACAATGTAGACAATAATTCACCCATGACATCTGGGCTTATACTACTGTCAAGATCATTTCCATTTAAGATGGTGCTTATATGTTCTTCTCCAATGCCAGAGTCTGTGTGGGGAATACAGCTTTCTAAATGGAGTTCTTCAGTGGGAGTTGGGGTTTCTTTTTCCTTGATATCTGGAAACAGAGCGGGTGTATCTAAAATAGAAGAAATGACATGTTAAGTGGTGTAAACATTCTTGCTCAACTACAAGAATACTACAAGAATATCCATTATTTTGTGCAAGCACAACAGAATGTTTTTCATTGTGTTTAGTGCAGTAGCCTAACACACTAGCTTGCCAAACAATGTGGTTATCAATGTTGTCTCACAGTCCTAAAGCCTTAATTTAAATTTTGGCATTGGCATAAAAACATAAATACAGCCTGATTGGTTTCTAATGTTATGGGCTTATTAAACTTACTGTTCAATGAATTACATTTTGGGCAGTGTCGGCCCAGAGGTGTGCAACTGTCCTAATAGACATTATGCTATATCAAGCCACTCTGTCCCCCCCCCACCCCCTTTCCATAGAGCAGAATGGCACTGTATGTACAGCGCTCGTTCAGTCTTTTGTCATTGGAAAAGATTGTGAAAGATCGCTTCCTGATATGTGAAGGTGCCCAGGCACGTCCGAGTCTGTTTTCATAGCAGTATGTATGTAGTGCAAAATCAAAGGCACTGCTGTCTCTTATTTATAGTCTCCCAAGATTTGGTAACATCACTGTGTAACGTATATTGGTAATAATATTGTGCTTACTGTTTTTCTTGCTTAGGGTTTCAACAAAAGAAAGAAATATATATATATTATACCCTCCACTCAAAAGACACAGTGTATGCTAAGTAATGGTGAAAGATTAGCTACAGAAAGCCCACAGGTCATACAGGTGACTAGTTTGTTGCCTTCTGAGTATCTTTTTGTGAGCATGGTTTCTAGAGTTCCTCTTAACCAGCAAGAAAAGCTCCAGACATTCTCCATAGCTCTATTTCTCTAACAAATAGCAGTACTTAAAGGGGGCAGCGGTTTTCTCTGTTAGTATCACAGGGGAAAACCCACGTTAACTATTTGTTCTGAATAAACCCATGACCTTCATATTACTGCTGTCAATGTTTAGGTTCTTTTATTTAAAATATATTAAACGTATGGCTTTTATTTTTTTTTCAGCTGGAAACAACTATTGTGATAAGAATAAAGCCTATCTTCTAAATGCAGCCATCTGCAATGCATAAAGGAAAGGTATGCTGGATAATATGGGGAACCAGTGAAAGCTTTGCATGACTAAAAACCTCAGTTTAGAAGGTACGGTGAAAATAAAAATACCCCACTGATGTAAAACCTCCTGACAAGCGTCTCATGCACACAGAAAGCTGCTCCCCACAGGGTAGAGCCATCAGATGCCAGACAATGAAAATGGAGCAGCAGCTCAGTGAATGGATAGAGAGTTGAGGAGAGGAGGCACTTTGTGCTGCATTAGTTTTACAGGGCGATCGGCTTGAACACAAACTAAAAAGACAGAGGGGCTCAGGGGAGATGCTAGCGCCTGACATGTTAGTTTTTTCAAACCTTTCAACCTCCTAAAGAATTGCAATCTGTGGAGAGGCTGGATCTATTTGCTCATTAGAGATTTCTGAAAATGGCTTTACTCTGACACGAACTGCATTCACGCCGAGGTGTGTAATAAACAATTGTGGTCTGACAGAAGCATGTTTTCTTACTGAGGCCTCTGTGGGCTGCGCTGATAGCAGCCATGTGTTTGGAAGAAAGGCAGGAGGGTGGCTACAAGATTTTACATGTCACAAGAAAAATCTCTACAGAAAAATTCAAGGTGACTGTCCTGAAGAGTCAGAAATTTTGACATATAATCTTTAACCCTGATTCTTTTTTATTTGCTCCTTTTTGATTTTGGGGTGACAATACTAATCAATTAGAATATAATAAGTAGATTTTGAGTCCCTTTGAGGGACAACTAGTGACATGACTAAAGACTTTGCACAGCACTGCATAATATTTGGCGCTATATAAATACTGTGTAATAATAATAATATTAATAAGTTGAGTGAGAATTGTCATTCTAGGACAGGAAGTGTGGAAAATAGAATTTAAAAAGTAAATGACGATAAATGATTGCTGAAACTAATACCCACCACTGAAAATAACCGTAATGATGGCAATTAATGACTCAAGTGTATGAGATGACACTTTTCTTAAATTAAGCTATTTAGATGAAAAGTGTGACTTCATGGAGGTAGTCAGCCACTTGTCTCAATACACATTTACCTATCCAAGAGTCAGGTGAATGCTCTAAACACCCTTTTTATTATCTTGTAGGGGGCCCTCAGCATACAGAAAAATCACTAAGTGCAGTCATGCCAGTTATGAAAAATGCAGCTGCATCACTAAATATGAACTGAACATTAATACCCCAGTGTAATCTACCAGGAGCCTAATGGGAAAGAAATGATTACAGTAAGCTGCGAGTGAAAAGGTCACATTGTTTAATAAGGGAAAACTCTCATGCACAGTATAAAACTGTCCGACACAATATAAAAGGTTTAATGTAGTATAAAAATGTCCAGACCAATAACGTAACAGTTTAAAGCAACTGCCAAACCCTATCCCAGGAAAGACAAATATATGTATCTAAATTTTATTGGAACATTTACAAAGTTTTTAGCTGCAGAAAACATATCATTTACCAGGTAAAATGAGTTAGTAAAATAGGTAGTGATATTCAGCTGGACTTGTTCTAATTCAGAACACTTTGTAACGTGTAAAATTCTTTTAAAATTGGCTTTGAAAACAATATAATGTTCTCAACCTCACAAGTGCAAGTTGGATGTCACTAACTACTACTTCATGCCTAACCTTTTTTTTCCTTCAATGGTCTCCTGATTTATTAAAGCTCTCCAAGGCTGCAGAGGATACACTTTCATCAGTGAAACTGGGTGATTCAGCAAACCTGAAATGGATCTGGTCCAGGACTGAAAACATTTGCTAACAAATAGCAAATAACTTAAGAAATCCATTCCAGGTTTGCTGGATTACCCAACTCCACTGATGAAGTTTATAATCTCCAGCCTTGGAGAGCTTTAATAAATCAGCCCAATGCATCTATAGGTGGCATCTATGGTTGTCACACTGGCTGGACTTGAACATATCACCTAATGTTGCTACTCTCTCAGCCTAAATTATATTGTGCATGCTGGTTTCAAGTGGCTGTTGTCAAGTTAAATGCATACACTCACAATAGCAGCATTTCATTTTTTTAAACAAATATATTATGGTTTGTGCTTGTAATTCAGCTTTATTATTAAAAAGCGCTCCAATATCTGTGTGTACCCTTCTGTAAATACAGCAAAATAACACACTGGGCTAGAAAACAGATTGGACACATTGAAGTGTTTTAAGTTGTACATATTGTGGTATTTTTGGGATTCTTCTTTTTTTCATAGGGGACAAAACTGCCTTGTGATTTAATTATTTAGGGAATATACACAAGGGAAATTTCTGCTTGTCAGGATCATCTCTTGACTTGTAGTGCTGTCAGTTATCACCAGATAACATACCAGGAGGTGGACTATTTCCCTAACAAAGAACATGCCATTCTTCATTTCTACTGAGCTCATCAGCATGCACACATTACATGGTTCATTCAGAGGAACCTTCAATCCATACTTCTGTCATACATTACTTATCACAAAATACTTTCTGACAGACCAATATTGTATGAATATTGTTTTTAAAGATTGTGGCCAGCACAGCATCGTAACCCAAATAAGCCAACTCACATCCCTATGACTTCACAAAATATGAATATGAGTGGTAATGGCTTGCTGTATAGTTCACATCTGTGTGTCCCTTAATAGCCTGCTGTTTGAACATTTTCAGTTTTTCAGGTTGTACCGTCACATAAGTTGTAAATTGCATGTTAAGTTACATGTTCTTTATTAGGAGGGGAGATGAATATTGCTTTATTATTTAGAGTATTTCCATTTCCATAGAGAGTCTTGTGTGGTTGCATGTGGGTGGATAGATGACTATTTGTTATCTTATTTATTTTTTAATCTATTTTCCAAGTCAGTAAAAATATCTATTGTTCATTTGAAAGTGTACGCTCCTTGTAAACTGCTGTAAGCGGCGTTCTCTGGCACTACAATACTTCCCTTTACAGGCAGGGCTTAGTTTGGATTTGTAACTGTGAAAATTCACATGTATTCTGTAAACCACAGGTAATCAGACATCATCAAAAAGACAAACGCTGTAAAAAGCTCACCTGTACTAGTTGGAGAGTTAATTTCTTGTCTAATGTTACGAGCAGACTGGCTGGCAGAGCGTGCAGTCTCCCGCTGAGGTTCCAGTATATCACGGTATTTGGACACCATTAACACAGATATAAAGTAAACCACTGCCAGGGCAAGGAACTGAGCTTGTTTGCTGTCATCCTGCAAAAGACAAAAAGCAAGAACATATGAGAATCAGTAATTGTAGATATACAGAACATAAACGTTTACCTTTGAATCGGCAGTTAAATTTATCTGGATAACAAATGAGGATGGAGGTGTTAGCAGCACTATTAGGGCCCACTCCTACCATGGCAAGCGTTGTGCTGGGACTGCCATTTCTCTGCATGGGATGCCTAGCACAACATTGCATGTGCAGCATTTATGATAGCACTTGGAGTGGTGTAAAATGGCAATCTTACTACACAAACACAATATCACTTATGTTCGATGGTCCAGCTGTGAGATCTTAGATGAAGGTCCTTACCCGTCTTGTAGCCAACATTCATGTAACTGCATATGGCTGTATATGGCACATCTGCTATAAAACTATTTTCGGGGAGAAGAATGAATGCATGCAATGTCTTTAAAATAAAAGGTTCTCCTCAAACCAAATGTTTTAATCTAATGCAACATTCCTGCTGCTGTTTTTCACATTAAATATTTTTTTTTGTATTTTAGATTCTGGATTCAGAAGTGTATTATTAAACCAGAGCTTTTACAAATTACCTTTTGGATGCTACCAAATCTCTAGGTGACATCATGGGATGCTTACAACTACAGACAGGAAACAGAAATAAGCAACCGGTGCAAAACCCAGGTGACAAGTTGAAATCACTTTATTTCTCATCTGTCTGAGCTTCTCTGTGCTGCGTCCTGTCTTTATGGAATATCAAAATGAGCTTTTCACAGAGCAATCCTACCACCAAATGCTGCCATGCTAAAATGCCAGCAGGACGAGAACAGCAACTAAAAGAAGTCTTAAATATAAGACTAAAATACCCTTAATACAGTGTATTGCTTTCCTATAAAGTGCATGCATAGTATTGTGCCTTAGTTGAGGAGACGTGCACCTTCAAATTGAACAGGAGAGGGAGAAGAGTGATGAAGGTGCAGGACCCATATTAACACTTGGTTTTCCTCTTTTTTTTTTAGTATCATTTAACCATTAATATTAAAAGTGTGATTTTTTTTCTCCATTTGTGTGGTTTAACTTTATTTTGTTGGTAAAGAAAAAAACTTTGCAATGCAATCAGAATTATAAGTCTAGTGTAATTTGTTTATATCTATAGGGAGTATGAAGGTGGATCTAAATTGGTTATTGCCTTACATTTACTGCTTACACTCCAGCTCCTGATGCCTAAATGCATGTTACATTGACAGTACTAACAAAAAAAAGTTACTTAAACTGTTTTAATTATAACATATAGCATAAAGAAGCATAGAAGACAAATACATGGAAAATGGCAAGAACTACTTTTAATCCTTGCTTAAAAGTACTGCAAATGAAAGACATGGCCACAGCTTTGTAGGCATCTGTTTATTTAATATACCACAGAAGTACTGTACTTACATTACCAGCAAATTAAATAACCAGCTCTGTGCTTCCTACAGACATTGGACAATGGATGCAGAGTTCTGTAATATAGCTCTACAGCGCCGTCTACTGACCACAGGAAGAAATACAAGTCCACAGGCTCACAGTGTGTTACATTGTACTCAAAAGTTTGTAACATAAACATGAATAAAAAGCAAACCTTTTATTTAAAAATCAGCATTACAGAAAGAATAGCTGAAGGTGCACAATATCTACACTTTTGTGAGGCATATTATTCACAAAAAGCTATAAAAAGATATTATGCAAAATTTAAATGCTTACTTGTAATGCAGCAAAGACACCAATGGAGACTTTCATTTACTTAAATATTGATGTGACAGTACTTTCATGTACCTACTGGATGTCATTTATCAAATTTCTAGATAAACCCAACATGAGAGGACAGAATCTTTTATGGGGTACGTCGGTATTCTCTCATTGCACAGGTTGTGCAAACCACATTTCAAATATGGAAGTAGATTAATCACTGATAAGTATGAGACATGGAGCACAGATTGTCACACCATTCTACTAACTCAAGGTCTGTTTATAAAAGTGGAGAAGCTGCCCATGGTGATGAATGAAGTCCAATATTTTATTCCATATTATTATTATTTAACTATAATAATCCTAAATTAAAGTAATGTTGTTAACCTCATGCAGTTAAGAATAATTTACGTGGATTCTAAATGACAAAACAGGAAAACTAATCAATTGAACCCATTACTAGTAAACCAGTCCTCAGTTCTGCTATAACAGCACCACCCTCTGTATGGGAGTGCTCCTAATCCAAGCTTGTTACAGTACCTGTATAAAAGACACCTGTCCACAGAAACAATGGATCAGATTCCAAACTAGCCACCATGACCAAGACAAAGGAGCTGTCCAAGGATGTCAGGGACAAGATTGTAGACCTACACAAGGCTGGACTGGACTACAAGACTATTGCCAAGCAGCTCTGTGAGAAGGTGACAACAGCTGGCGCAATAATTCGCAAATGGAAGAAACACAAAATAACAGTCAATCTCCCTCGGTCTGGGGCTCCATGCAAGATCTCTCCTCGTGGAGTTGCAATGATCATGAGAAAAGTGATGAAGCTACCCAGAACTGGACAGGGGGGAACTTGTCACTGATCTCAGGGCAGCTGGGACCATAGTCACCAAGAAAACAATTGCTAACACACTGCGCCGTGAAGGCCTAAAATCTTGCAAAGTCCCCCTGCTCAAGACAGCACATGTACAGGCCTGTCTGCAGTTTGCCAATGAACATCTGAATGATTCAGAGGAGAACTGGGTGAAAGTGTTGTGGTCAGATGAGATCAAAACTGAGCTCTTTGGCATCAACTCAACTCCAGGGCATTGAAAATGGGTTGTGGATTGGTATTCCAGCATGATAATGACCCAAAACACACAGCCAAGGCAACAAAGGAGTGGCTCAAGAAGAAGCACATGAAGGTCCTGGAGTGGCCTAGCCAGTCTCCAGACCTTAATCCCATACAAATTCTGTGGAGGGAGCTGAAGGTCCAAGTTGCCAAACATCAGCATAGAAACCTTACTGACTTGGAGAGGATCTGCAAAGAGGAGTGGGACAAAATCCGTCCTGAAATGTGTACAAACCTGGTGGCCAACTACAAGAAACATCTGACCTCTGTGATTGCCAACAAGGAATCAAATACTTATTTCACTCATTACAATGCACATCAAGCTCAGACTTTTGAGCACTGGGTTTTTGAGGGTTCTTTTGTTGTTATTCTGTCTCTCACAGCTACAATAAACCTACCATTACAATTATAGACTGGTCATTTCTTTGTCAAACCTTCAAAATCAGCAGGGGATAAAATACTTCTTTCCCACACTGTAATTGTTCTTCAACTTTTTTTTTTAGAAATACAGGTAGTCCCCGGGTTACATAGGAGATAGGGACTGTAGGTCTGTTCTTAAGTTGAATTTGTATGTAGGTACATTATTTTAATAAATGCACTTAGGACAGACGTTTCACTGTGCGCTAATCACAAACAAAGCAAAAAAAAAAAAAAAATGGAGCCTAGACATTCATTTACTCCTGGAGCAAGCTGTGCTTTGATATGTAAAAAGAAACAACTCCAGAGTTTGTCTTGGTCTTTAAAGAGTTACAAGAGGCTGCAGAAAGAGCTCAGTCCCTAAGATCACCTACAACCTCAGCTGTGTTTAGCAAAAGATTTCTTCTGCAAACTATCTATCCTGCACAGAATGAGCAGGGAAGCGCTGTTCGTATCTAGGAGAGGTCCGTATGTCAGATGTCCTTAACCCGGGGACTACCTGTAAAAAAGTTGCTCTAAACCTCTTCTTTGTTTGTTGGTCTACAATGCCGAAATGTATCTATATAACACAGACCACACCATTGCCTCTAAAAACACATTCTATCTGAAGTGATTACTTTATTGTCCGAATTTGCCCAGGGCAGTTACATGCATTTACATTATATAATGAGAAACTAGTTGGTATGTTACATTAAAAAATGATTGCGTGTATAGCCAGCAAACAGCATGTTATAGGTCAGAGGACATGGGAACTCAAATAGAGAATCACATGATTTCCAGTACATAAATTAGTAGAAATTCAGATCTCTCAGGGGCCCAAAGCTAATAAAACAAAAGCCTTTAGGATCTATCCCTCAAATGACTTCCCAAACACCCCTGTTATATTGGCTACAACGTTGCTGTTCTGGGGCAAGGCACTTACACGAATAATCCAATATCCTCTGTAAAATGTCACAGTACTATAAAAAGTAAGCACATGAACTACTCACCACATCACGAAACACCACAGCTCGGAGGCGATTGATATCAACATCTTGGAGAAGCCGATCAGGGTCCTTGATTGGTGAGAGATTACCAGAAACATTGTCCACAGGGGTCTACAAGTACAAAAAAATAAAGATACATTTATATTGCTATTTTCAAACAAATCTTAAATATGATCAGACTGCTTCAACTATAGAATAGGCATTTGGTCTCCACCATTAAATATCAATGTATACTAATATATTAATGGTAATGAACGCAATATAGTTTACACTTTATGTTTTTGATGAACAACCTAAGACCTAAAATAATTAAGACCTTGACAACATAAATATTTCCTGTTCAACAAACATAAAATTTCAAACCAAACTCCAATGTAAATATGAAATGAGGGATAGTTACAGGGAGGTCCACTTTATAGGAAGGTTATAGTGGGACAGCATTTTATTTCTGCAATTTCTAACTTATAATCCATTCTAACATACCCTTCACACTATTCTAATAAATTGTATCCAAAGCAAACATTTTAATTGAATAGTTTTAAATAGAGTGGTGAGAAGTTAAAACTACTGTCATGTTTTTATTAACATCTGTGTCCCAGCTCTTCTGATTTGTCCAGGTGATCATTGTACCAGGAACTGAAAGTGAGGGAGAAACACAATTCTGAGCTGCCATCAGAACAAGAATGAAGGGGGAAAATTGATACCACTCCCCAATCCATTTATGATGAAAAGAAACGTTCGGCTTTAGTTATACTTCAGATACAATATTTCTGTTAATGTATCACTTATAGAGAAGTCTATATGCTACTTCCCCCACCTCCTAGATTGTAAGCTCTTTGGGGCAGGGTCTTGTCTTCCTCCTGTGTCACTGTCTGTATCTGTCTGTCATTTGCAAACCCCTATTCAATGTACAGCGCTGCGTAATATGTTGGCGCTATATAAATCCTGGTAACAATAAAAATAACAATATAATATCAATTAATCCATTCTTCCTCTGGAATTCACTTTAGCCACTAAAGCTGGTCGCTCCCAGATTTTTCTGCTCGGTCTAATCAATGTGGAACATAACTGGAGCATTTTCTAGGCAAGGTCTGCTTTAAATTTGTTGTTGAAAGTAACCTAATTTGCAACACACTAAAATCAGCGTGGCAATGGGCAACAAGTAGGTAACTCATGGTGGCAAAGAGATATAATCACCCCAGTATAGCTATGCTTAGGCTACACTGGTCCTAATAACACCCATACACATTATTTTAGAATTGGTAAGGAAGGGATTAGAAGTATTTTATTTAATGATATTTACTTAGAAAGTATTGTTCAGTTTGCATAAGACCAATATGAGCCATCTGAGGGAATGGAATGTACTCCATTGCTCGCAAGGGACTGAGCTGCAACATAATGGCTTCCCAATGATAACTGGCTGCCCGCCTGCTCGCGGCTTGGCTTTTAATCACTCAGAGTATGTTTCTGATTTAAAATAAAAATCAGGCCACTGCAGTAGTATTTTTCTAAGGTTTAATTTCATCATTTTACCAGTGTCTAAAGCTTTACACTACAAATTCAATAAGTCCCACTAGCATCCAACTTAATTCAGTTTATTTAACCTTTGACAATACACCTTCCTCCAGTGCTCTGCAGATAGTCTGGAGAAGTCCTGATCAGATAGATATATTTCCTGCCTTGCCTTGAGCCATGTTACGTGATCTACAGATCTCTGTCTCCCAGAGTGGCTGTCTATCAACGCAGAGCAGCCAGCACCTGCATGTTGTATAAAGTATCACGCAAATATCTTACGCAACACAATTCCCTAATCATTATGTAATTCATGCATTGCATACACAGATACACATTTGTGTTCTGTTGATGTCTAGATACAGTATGCAGAAAAAAGGTCTCATTGCTGAATCTCACTCTCTGTACTTTAAACTAAGAAAACCTTGTCCTACTACAGTCTACATGCACCAAAGTACCAACATTTACCTGCGCAAACGTAAATCTTGTCTTGTTTAATACAGATGAAGGTAAGGTTGCAAACTGTGAACACGGTGTCAAATGCTAATTATAGGCACGGTTATTTAGAAAAAAAAACAAACACACATAGCGCTCTAGGAGAACACAGCACTGAAGGCTAGATATAGTTTGTGCTTACCTTGGCTGTACTTGTAGCTGGCACATTCTGTAAATTATCCGGGATCTTGCCACTGCCTGCAGGCTTGGTTACCCGCTCCCGCTGCCTTTGCCGGCACTCCAGGCAGTTTCGTACAGCTACACAGCAAACTAAAAAAGGTTTAATCAAAATCGACTCGCATGTACTTCACACCTTCAATACATACATGAAAAATAGAGCTTACCTAATGGCATAAAAATACCTCTAGACTGTAATTTCAGGTTTGTTCTTGAGCAAGGAAGTATTATCCCCTGAGTTGGGTGGAAGACCAACTCAACTTTTCAATAACTACCCAAACAACCAGGTGGTTACTGAAACGTGCCGGGTGGTGCACCTAGCTAATAAGGGCTGCAAGGTTTTCAACTACAACACATTTACTTACCTACAATGCGAGCAGTAATAATCTGTGTACAGGGAATATATTACTATAACAAACCTATAGGCCAATGACACTATAGGATATCATTGTGCTGTTATATTGTTGTATATTGTGTTCATAGATATTTACAGTACCTATCCCACCACTTTATTTAACATTTTACTCAGTAGTGCATAACCTCTTTCTCCCTTATTGTGTTACGTTTGTTGTTTATTATGTTATTGTTTAAAAGGTGAGTTATTCATTTGGTCAATATTTGTATCTCCCACAAAGATGTCTATGCTATTATTATTATTTAAAAAATGGTTAGAAATATGGTGAAAATACTGTATCTATCTAGTGTACACATACCTCCTGCAAATTAGGAGAAAAGACTCCTACAGCATAAGCAATCCAACATCTAATTTTTTTTTGAAGTCTGAGACACATAAATTTAAATGTAACCAAATACCAACACATTGTCTGGTGGACTAGTTTCATGGTCACTAAAGTCCAAATATATACATCATGGAGTCATGGGCACCTAAGTAGTTGAACGACTGAATAGTGGATACAGTTTTGCTCCAACCCCTCCACAACATTCTTGGCTCTAGGTTTGAGCAACATTGACCCCATACCTCCCCATTGGGATTGGATCAATTGGATGAACCAAAAGACAGACTAGCCTGGTCTGGGAAGGGAAAAAACAAACAAAATATATTTTGCAAGGGGTGGTTCTGGAAATGCCAGTTCAGTTTTACCCAGGCGAGGTGCCCGAGGGATACAGAAAATCATTAGGATCCAAACTGTCGGCAGGCTGGATTAGTTAGTTAATTCTCTAATGGTAGCTCTGAATCTTTCATTTTTTTTCTGCTTTTGGCTTGGGCTTAGTACAATAAAAGAATAAAGACAAAGAGCAAGGTAAAAATTAGCCATTCCTATAACAAATGTCTATTTCTTTTTTCCAAGTTCTATCAATTCAGAAAAGGTTAATTCACTGTGACAAGTTCATGCTAAGTTTTGATAAGCTGTGACTGCACTAGGAATGGATTTTCTATAAAATAAATAGATTTAGATTTCACAGAATACATTTATAAAACCTTTCTGAAGACCCTACTGGGGACTGCAAGTCCTGAATTTATCACATTGTTCAGCTCTTTTAAAATATGGCTGCACAGTAGGTGATTTATAAATATATAATATCAAGGCAGATCTAGAACTAGGTCAAAACCTTCCCATAGTGAAATACAGCAATGTATTTCTACAGGCAAGAAACTTTAACTCTTTCCACAATAGAGATGCAGCCCCTGCACACCGAGCAGGAGTCTACTCACTCTCCTCCGGCACAGTAAGGGTTAGCAGACACCATCTGCACTATACAGCATGAACTTACCAAGCCTCAGGCACTGTCGCATTAAGCCACCAGATGACATGTTCTTCTCTGCTTCAATCTCACTGAAATTCAGGGAACTGGCAAAAACCAAGACATCCACCATGGCCATGAGACGGCTGAGGAACGTCACTGCTGTCTCCGATGACATACCTTGTGTCACTTCAATATTCTCCAGTTCCGTCTTTAAACAAAGTCACAAGAAAATTAAAAAAAAATCATGACAATGTGATTTCATTATAATGATCGTCAATGTTAATTGCAACGACCCAATTTAGGGGCCTGTGTGAGTTGAGCGTTCAAGCTTAGGGCTAAAGACAGAACATATTAGCACAGATATATCACAGGGAGGCAACATAGTTTAGAAAGACCTTTAATAAGCACACACATAATGTGAGCTGGCAACAACAATGTTATGTTTTATAAAAGACAAATGACAGTAAAGATTGACAAGTGTATAGCACGCCATTTAAAACATGCACAAATAAATTTCAGACCCACAAATGGTTGAAGCAAGCCAAACCATAGGGTTTAACTAAATGCTGTTTGTGTTTACAAAGGATATACAGGGTCAATCCATATATTCATAGAATAGAATGATCATGGAAGCACAAATAATAATCTTAATAAATATAAGCATTAAAACACAATTATTTATTTACAATAAAGCTACACATATCAAACAACTAACAGATTGGAATCCCTGTTTATTTCTAACCATATGACAATGGCGGATATGTGTATAGTCTAATATAGAACACTGATTGTATACGTTTATTCAAAAAGTATTTTTTTCTACTATGCAAATTAACAAATATGTATGTGTTGCTTAATTATAAATTACAATAGTTGTCAGCTATAAACATAAGGTGACTTTTTTTTACTTATATCAAAGTCTGATTATAAATGCAAGAATGCAGGGAAGAATAGAGGAGGCCAAGTTCCTGACAAAAGGATAACCATGGCAGTGATAACATGGCTGGGATCCACAAATAATTATTTCCTGTGCTCTTCTCAGGATCTGATATTATCAAACACTTCAAAGTGCTCCCAACCCAAACTCCATGCCAATAGATGATATCTGCCTTCTCTGCACTTCCATGTTTGCCCACCAGAGCCCTGTGAAATATCTGATAAGGGTAATTGTACCACTTTGCCTCATATCTGACGTGATGATGGGGCAAATACCTGTGCAGACCTGGTCACAAAAAGGAAGGGAAAGTCCTTAGCACTGTACAAATACTAAAAAGCTGACAACGGGCATAAAGAGGATTTTCATGTGGCTTTGGTGAGCAAATTAATTTAGAGAGGAACAAAGATAGCTAAGTTACAGGAGAAGGGGGAAGCGAGTCTCCAAGCTAGGATGCAAAAAGAAATCTGGAGAGATATGTACAATAGCATTGATGACTTTTTCTGAAAACATTAATGCCTAATGTTTAAGTTGTTCTTTTGATTTAAAAAATGACCACGTCACTGACCCAAAGTAAACAGGTAAGTAAGAACATCAGATCTACATACTGGTCCCAGGTCAGTGATTTGGAAAGTACTGATGCTTTTACATTTTTACATTATTATTATTATATTATTAGAGAAGATGACAAGTATTTTCCGAAGGAGAGGTTGGCAGTGGAAGCCTAAAAAAATTATCTCTGTGGCTTCTTTCCATTATGGTTCCAAAAGGGTTCAACTTAAAAGTCCAAAATACTTCCAGTAATAAACCCATTTAATTCACTAGAATGACGAAATAAACACAAAACACCAAATCCTCGCCAATATATACACCTATAATCTACATATCCACCAGAACAAAAAGAGCAATAGAATAAAAATGTAATTTTCCTGAAAGTTGATTAGTATGATGATCAATTCTCCTCTGCTGAAGCAAGACCATATTCACAACTTTTACAATACTTCATAAGTAGATAATAAACTTCATCAACTTCTTGGACACTTCTGGAGAACTCACCACAAAGTAAGTTTTTTTTTGTAGTGGACATCTACAGAAAGTATATTATTTTTACAATATTCTGTTACATTCATCTAGCTGCTATCTTTGAACTGCTTTGGTAAGTATAGTCATGCTTCAACCCTGGACATATCACCAAGCCTTGGATCATCTGGCTGGGAATCGTATATATTCATCATACTACTATTTTATCATTTTCAAGGCTTTACTTATAAATTTGTTAGCACCCTGATAAAAAATTTGCTATAAGAGGTACAGGGACATAAAGTTCAGAAAGTCATGGAACTTTACATAAACCAGTGAGATCTTCCAATCTGATCAACCCCAAGACCTTAGAGATAAATCCTAATTCCTAAATAAATTTTTAGATGATATCAAGAATGCTGCAGACACCTCCAATCCAGGTGTTTTTATTATGCAGATTTCAACCAACGTGTGCATGGGTTTCCTCTGGTTCACCTAATTCTGCCAGCAGCACTGATCTCATGGATGACCTCGGTGGCAAATAGGATTCAGTGTAGAAGGTGGAACAGAGAGCAATCATGCAAGCTTTTATCACAATATGTGTATTATAGTGAAGGGGACCATAGGTTAGGCTATAAAAACTACAGATGTCCAGGGATCTGAAAAGGTCTTTAAAAGACCAGGAAACAAGTAAGAAAAGGTTTTAAGACATCCTTACACATTTTTAAGAAGATCTAATTAGATTTTGTTGGTATTTCTTTGTATTTTATGTGACCTTTTTTTAATGAGGTTTATAGAAGCTGTTGTACTGATTACCACTGAATTCAGATAGACCTGTTTTTAACGAGTAATTGGTTGGTGTAATATGGCTTGAACACGCTCTTAAACACAGAAATCCAAGTGGCCTTGATACAAGATGTGAAGAGGTTCATAATATATTCTCCAAACAGTAATTTCCACATGTATGGTATACACCATATGGCTAACACCAGACAATCACATCTATATTACCATGTTAGTCATTCTATTTAAAAACATTTGGCATTAATATGTAATAGTGCCCCTATATGTATTGTATATATGAGGTCAGGTACTGATGATGAATGAGCAGACCTGGCTCACACTCAGAGATCTCAATCCAAACATGTTCAGTAGGGTTGAGAATATGGCTCTGTGCACACCATTGGAGTTCCTTCACAGCTTTTCATCAAACTATATCTTTATGGAGATGGCTTTTTTAACAATCAAGCAGGCGAAGAAAAAAGGCTATTCCTACAAGGTCTGAACAAGTCTATTGTCTGCTATGCATGCATGTTGTAGCTTTAATAGTACATGCCAATAAAAAACATTAACTCAATAATCTGAATGGGCGTCCACAAACGTTTGGCCATATGGTATAAATAACAAAAGTTACTCTCATAGCCTGTACTTGAATTTTATTATCTTCTCTGCTTATCTACTTGCTATATGTGGGATCTACATTTGTTTCAGAACACCACATTTATTTTTCCTTCACGTATATTTTCCATCTTTTTATCTGCTGTTTGGTGCCACAAAAAGGTTTGTTTGGGCCCGAGTTTTGTGAAAACAAGCCCCATCCCACAATATGCCTGTCTGCAAAATTGTTGGATTCACTAAAGGCTTTGACAAGCATTGCAATGTTTGCCAAAATCAACTTTTTCAGAAGTTTTCCTAATTATATCTTATTTAGAATCTGAAAATCTGCAGTCTAGAGCTGCCGCAGAGTAGCTAACATACACTAAGTTGAAAAGATGATGGGCTTTAGAGGACAATTCTCTATAGAGAGTGATGTTATGTTGGCTGGGGCGCCCAGCACACGCTGCTTGTGGAATTTTGTGCCTCACTAACACAGATCTCCAGTTTCTGACATGTAATTCCATCAGGGAAAACTCTGTGTAAAATATATTGTCTGTCATAGTACAGAGCTCTGTCCACCTGGTTATGAAATGATATTACAATACTCTAATGCACACTGGGTCAATGCGATAATATTTATAGACACTCATTTTTTTTTATCCTATAAGTGTTAGAGTTATCGCCTTTCATGATGAGAATGAGGAAAAGCAGGCCAATTCTCTCTATGGATCTGCTCATAGCTAGGGGCTTCTAATATGTAAGATAGAAGACAGTAAAAAACCTTCATTACAGCTTAACCCTTCAATGGGAGAAGGAATACTATGTGAATGTGTACTGGATGGATAATACCCAAGCACTTTACTTATTAAGGTGCTTCTGCACATCCAATTAGGGTCATTTGGAATATGTAAAGGTAATTCTATGTGTTATGTGCCCATATATAAAAATCTTTTATCCTAGATTGTAATTGAAAAGAGCAAGATTCTTGCCAATTTTTTTTCATTATATTTGTTTGTGTGTGTATCACATATATGTTTTATATTCATTATGTGGAACTACACAAGAACCTAAAACAAACCGTATTCATAGCACAAATATAACTTCAGCCTGTATATCACTGGGGTTTAACTCTTAAATCACCGTTTTTCAGCCTGGACAGCTTTACTTTTTTATACTACTGGATGGTTTACTATAAAATTAGTGTAATGCAACACCCAACAGTACCTGGACAATGGTTTTGTATTAACTAGGACTATGATTTTTCTTTTTGTAAAGAATTGCAAAAATCAAAGCCCTAGTGGACAATTTTTAGCACTTATTAAAAACACCAAAATGCAGAAAGATGCTGAATGCTGATCCTTAGTTACTACATGTGTGCCTAAAGCAATGAGAGGTGCTTGCTACAAGGTGATCTAAATGGGGGAAAGGAGAATTACCTACCTACTAGTGCTTTTTTTAAGGTTAACATAAGTGTAAATCCAATTACTAAGTACAGTATTTATATTCTTCAATAGGTGAAATGAAAACTAAAATACAAAAACAATTGCAGAAGAAACAGGATATGTTCCTTTTGCAATAAAACAAACTTACTTGTATGATGACAATCTGCTGCTAAATGTAAAATGCCCAATTACCTTGCACAGACTTCCATTCATGGGGTGACAACACTTCCCTTTTTCAGCATTATCACCATGTCATATGTTCTCCTAATGAAGACCGTATACATCCATATAGATGTACATCATACCTTCTGATCTGGACACAATTATAAAATCCTTGAAACTTCCTGGGCACTGTACCAATATCTCACAGCTAATGTTACCAGATTTCTACCTATCTTCTGTGAACTACAAAGTACTTTTCCCTAGAACAGGTTAAGGTGATCATGCTGCTCCCTCACAGATGCAGTTCAGTTGTTGATGGTTGCCACCCTATGAAAGTGTGTTGTTGGCAGGATCAAACAGGTGAAAATAAAGGGAGAAAACAAGTGCAGTCATCATAACTAAGGACTGCCAAGATACTTTATAGTACATTTCTTTGGATACATTCAAACCCTAACTGAAGTTTAAGTTTAAATAAGCTAAATATATTTCAGGTGTATTAAAGCAAAAGATGTGCAAACCCTTACAGTTCATTTTGCTTAGACAACAGGCACAGCCAGATGCTGCAGAGCACATTGTTCTTCATGAGAAGAGTAGTGGTCTCTATGCAGAGGTCTGACACCCCCTGCAGAATCAGAGACAGATCTCTGCAATCAGCAGCTTCCAGGGGCATAATTGTTTGCAGAAAATCTGACTCAGTAGGGTGTGTTTTGGATGCTTGTAATGAGAGAATAGCATCCCACACATTGCAACAATCCCAATCTGCAGCTGCTGGCAGAGGACAGGTTTTTCTATTTAGGCTATAACTTCTTTGGAAAGAAAATCGTTGTAAGATTGCGGACACTTTTGTTTTGATGCATCTGCAATGTATGAAACAGATTTAAAATAAAAGCTTGGTTAAGTTTTAGGAGCCTTGACATGAGACCCCACAGCAAGTGATGCCAGCGGTGCTGGTTTTACCAGTAAGATCCAACCAAGAGTTTTTTGGGAAGAGGTGGTGAGTTTACCAAGCAACGGAGATCCCATGGGTAGCTGTGCTTGCAAGCACAATAGGCAACTTGTCAGTTACGGATATTAATATTTTGCACAGGCGGCACCAACGTCAGAGGGCAATCTCAAATGTACAGCAGCAACTATAATCATCAAAACAAAGCCCAAATTTTGCTTTTTTTTTCAAGATCCATGTGCACCACTGGCAGCTCAAGTAGCTTGACATTTGCAATGTTAAAGATTTTAGACTTGGAGGATAGGGGGGGGGGGGCTCAGAATGTTTACTTAGTATAGGGTCCAGAAATTTCTGATGGTGGTCCTGACCACAGGGAAACAGCAAAAAATGCAAAGAAAAACAAGACTGAGACAAGGTGATGTCATGTTACCTAGTGCTATACCATTCCAGATTTCATAATATTCATGGTTGGACTGTTGATGACACCTTCTGAATAACCAAAGCAACACTATGGACTTGTGTATAAAAAACAGAGAAAGTGAAAGGTGCTGTGCAATAAAGGGCAACCAATCAGGTCCTTTCTTTAATTCCTTAGCCTCCAATATAACAAAATGACAGAACAATCTATTTTGGTTTGTCATAGCAAACTAAACACTTTCTCTGCTCTCTATACACAAAGTCACTAGAGCAGCTGAACTGCATGTTTTTTCTTTGTGTATACTTTGGAATAATTCCGTTTTTACGTGCATGCATCATGGTTTCAGTTGAAACACAAAGCGAGACATACAATGAGGTGTTTAGGGTATAAAAAGATAATAAAACGAAAACTTACATCAGATATACTAACCTTAGAACCCTGGACAAACAATAGACACACAGACAACAGACCACAACAGTACAAGAAAAAAAAAAGCATTAAAATCAAAAAATAAAACCAAGTTCAAAGCAGATACAATATCTAAAGCAATTGTTAAAAGTACAAAACTTAAGGATATATAAATATAATAATGTTTGGTAATATAGAAAAATAAAAGGAACAAAAGTGAATTAAGCAAAATAAATACTAACTAAAAAGTCTACCTTAAAAGAAGTTAAAGTGGATATGATTGTCTTTAGCAGTATAATTTATATTACAATGTTTCCAATAGAATTTAAAAATATAAATGGCTTTCCCACAAATTGCCACTAGATGGCACCATTGTACTTACAGTTGGGGAGGTTGCAGCAGACAACAAAGGCAATATTCCTCCGCAAGCAATGATGATGTTGTCAACCATTTGGGATATCAGGTGGATAGTGTTATGGACAAAAATGATGTTTTCATTGCTATTGACGAAGTCCATGACAGATTTTGTGGAATGGCTAAGACAAAAAAAAAAAAAAAAACTATTACTGTAGCCAAGTGAAACACAAAATAATACCTATATAAGTTTGTACGTCTGAATCTTTTTATGTGCAGCCCACTTTAAGTTATCATTGGTATCTTATTAGCAGGGGGCAACTATGTCATTAAAATCAAGTCCTATATTATTGTCCCCCTATCGACATATGTCCCATATATTGAAAATGGTGCTATATATGCTTCTGATGTCTAAAGGAAATTATCAAACTGATCATCTTCCAAATCTAAAGCCTATCCTTTTAACAGGAACTCTGACAATCCTTTAGAAATCCCTGCTTACTACCCAATTCCTAAAGAAGACCTGACAAAAAAAAGCAACTGAACAAACTGAATCCATATACATAAAAATAAACAGTCAACGAATATCCAATTCCAGTTTTATGGAAATGCCACACCGGAATGTAAGATAATGAAGCCTGAGAAAGGAAACAGGCAACCCTGGTTTGATTGCATTACCATATTTTGTTGCTAAACAATAAACCACAGGGTAGCTTCCTCTGATCTGTTTGTATCATGCATTTATCTCATACCAGGTGTTGGTATATTATGCAGCAAACCATAAGATGTCAGCTAGAAACCAAATCAGGATTGTAAATATTTAATATTGGTAACGTTTTATGATACAACCTGCCTCCCAGGTCGTCTGTTCAATAGACCACCGAGAAAGTGGTTATAAATTATTTATACATTTGGAGGTAAAATACTCTACATAAGAAGCGTATTCAGTGCTGGCAAGCTGCTTGTAGTGTTCAGGGGATTGACCATAACCTAGATGCTGTAATTAGCTTTCTTCCATGGAGCTCTGCCACAGACACAATGCATTCCACCTATGTGGTACCTTCCATAAACAGAAAGTGTGTCATCCATTTAAGATGTCTTCTGTCTATGTTACGATTGCAGGAATTCTCACGGGAGTAAGAGAGTTCAGTAACAGTTCAACTGCTGCAAAAAGAAATGAGCATTAAAGCATGCTGTGCTCAAACATCTTACAGAATCTGAGGATTAAAGACTGGCTATTTTTTAAAACGGTGTATGCACTTTTATAATGTGCATACATAAATACATATTGCATATAATGTAAAGAATATTTATATATATATATATATATATATATATATATATATATATA
>NC_092858.1:24828654-24900176 GCF_032062135.1 Pyxicephalus adspersus
ACATCTTTATAGGTAGAAAGCCCTCGATCCTTCCATGACCCTAGTCCAGTCCATCCCACGCCATCCCATCTTCTTCCTCCTGTCGGGGATCCGTCGAGGCTGCAGGTTTCCCCTTCAGTCTTTACCACAGAGGCATTAAAGACGGAAGGGAAAGGGAACTCTTCTTCATATTTTTCATTTTCATTGTATTAAAGGGTTATCTCCCTTTTATATAATGTAAAACATTTAAATTAACAATCCATTTTATTTCTACCAAACTGGGCACAAAAGAAATTCCAGCAAAAAAAAGTTTTCCTGATATTTATTGCTGTCTGAATCAATGTAGAAAATATATCCCGTCACTTCTTGTAATTGTGGCACCTGATAAAGGAAAAGGTTCTAACCTTAAACAGTACTTCTTTGTTACATTTATGTATGCTAACTATTAGCATGTATGTGTAACATTTTCAAGCAGGGATGTTAAATGAGAATAGTTAGGCAACCCATCCTCATCTGGTCTTTGGACCCCCATTTTGCCCCAACATTTCACCTGTATATCATAGCCGCTGTTCCCCATCCTCCCCTTTATACAGATCAGCACAGGAAAGTATTGAATATTAGTCATAGCTTAATTGGACTTTAACAGTTAGAGAGAATTACAAGTGCTGGAATAAGACTTCTGAACATGCTTCTTCTTGTGTTACTCTGCATATTGGTGGAGCAGAGGATCAGTGAGTTTGTAATATAGGGGGTCGGGCAGGCTCCCAGGTGTGTAGGCGACCAAAATGCTGCCGGCTACTAGATGGCCCCAGATGAATCCCCTAATTAACTTGTGTCTCTAAACCCCACTGCTTTCAGGTATTCACTACATATCAGGGAGGTCACAGTACTGACAGATCTGCTTTAATAATGAAGTTTTGTTGTTGGAGAGATTTTTCATACTTTCCTATATTGGTGACACTGTGTAATTGAGCAAATCTGTGCAAATGAGAATAGATGGCAACAAAATAAAACAAAAAACTGATAAGCTTTTCAAAAAGGTTTTGGCAATAGTCAGGTGATATCATAGAGTAAGAGGCCCTTTATAAAGTTATGATTCATGTTGTTATTTCTGCTATTTACATCACCCTATTAATAAACATGAATGGTCGCCAGCTCATGAGTGATGATCCCCACTCAAGAATTGCCTGAATCCCAAAAGCTCTGTCATCAACAATTCCTAATAAATGTGCCTCTAAAGAACCCTGTTTAAGGGGATATTTTATATAAACGAACATCCATCACATGTCAAATATTTCTTGTAATCAAAAGATACAAAACATAACAATATGTACAGCTGTATACTAGATATGCCGTTGTCTATTTTTTCTCTCAAGATGTTGAAAGAAACTTCCTGATATATAAACTGACTGATGAGATGTCAGAGAATTTCATAAAGCGGCTCTGCAAACATTACAATAATTGGCTGGCAGCCATCATAGTTTGCATTGTCATGTTTCCTTATATATCCATATGAATATTCTAAAAATAAGACAGGTAGGCTGGTGTCACCAAAGTGTGCAGCTGTGACTGGCTCTATTGGATATTCAGTCTTTTCTGTATTTTTGCACACTGCTGCATCAATTTGTAAAAGTTAATTAGTGATTTGCCCATTGACAGTGACAGGTAAATAAATGCAGACCTCCATAGACAGATATACTCATTTTTTGTACTTTAATTACATTTATGGAGAAAAGCCAGAGCTTTTTCCTGTAGCTCCCAGCCCAGAAGCAATAGATAGTTAAATACATACTGCAGGGTATGGGCAAAGGGTTAAACAAACTTGATGCTATGCTTTAAATGTGAAAAGTACAGGTTCACTTTAAAAAGTCCCTGCAACTCAAACTAATATCTTACGTAAGGCTGTGTCTGCAAGACACTATTTAGGTGCTCAGCCTTGCCAATGACTGATTGTGAAATGAAGACAAATAACCCATTGTTGAAATTTCAAAAACCAAAACTCCAGAAATGTCACTACAGGAAGCAATGGCATTTATTGGTGTACTTAAATTTGGCAGACTAGGAGGACCAAGGAAGAATACACATTGGATTCATACAGTTCCTTACTTAGTAGTCAAAGGTTGTGTCCAGAAGCATCACATATAGTTTTTGGTGCACATCAGTCCCACAAAACAGAAGGTTTGGGTGTAAACCTAAGTCAACATGGCCTGCTAACTTGTGGGCGTTACTCTCTAGACCCAACATACAACCTTCTCAGACAAAGTTCCTGTCCCTAGAGGTAGAGGTCTAACTAAGATAGCAGGATTACCAAAGGACCCTTTGAAGACATTGCATTACTGACATGTCAAACTATTTAAAGCAAGGTTATTAGGGGTTAGTGGCTGAAGAAACAGACAGGTTTTTCTGTACCCACCTTAAACCAGTGCTGGATAAAGTAAAAAGGGGTCCTAGTAAAAGAAGAAGCTTTGGACCCAATATTTCAATTGCAAATTGAGAGCCAATGACAATATATCAAATTGATACACATGGTTTATAATACAAACCTTTGCCATATTGGAAGCTTACAATACCCGCCTCTCCGATACTAAATATCACAGCCCAAACATTCAAGAAGCTGACAATACACACCCCCACCATTTGTTTTGTTGGGCTCACTTGTGTATTATAGGGAACTATTATAAAAATCAACAATAAGATGATAAGATAACAAAGTAAAAAAAAAAAAAGGAACAAATATTACCAACAACTAAGAAAAATAACAGACTGTATTGTACTGTGGCAGGAAATTAGGGGATTTCAATAGTACAAATACAAACAAATATTTAAAAAGTTGTATATAACATCACACAAATGAACATATGTTTGCCTCTACTGATCCCTACATCAAACTCTGTCCCATAGTATTAGTGGCAGGTAAGAGGAACAACAGAGTGCTATGGAGACGAGGCATTCGACAGAATAGGAAATGTATCAGATGTTAACAGATAATTGTTCTGCCAGACACAAAAATTGGAGAGCGACTAGACAAGGCAGTATAAACCCTGTCTACAAAGTCCTTATTGCCTATATAGGTATTTTACCTGCCCTAAAGTAATGCCATGTATGTATAAAAAACACAATTACTCCTATTTTACAATGCAGTCAGTGCTTGTAGCAGCCATTGTGTATGGTAAGGTCACACTCTGTTTAGAGGGAACTACACATTTGACAAGAAAAAGTATATGTCGCTTACAATAAGTGCAGCTGTCACTAGAAGCTTCCTCCTTTGTTTACTTAGCAAATAGAAACTTAACTTACCTCTTAATACATCAATTATAAATATTTTCATGGCAGGGATAACTGAGTGCCAGTGTTATGTATAATCATATGATAAGGTTCCTGGGAAAAGCGGAAAAAATAGTTTAAACTATTACTGGTACTTATTATTATTATTAAACAGGGTTTATAATTGTGTGGTGAATATGATGGGAAAATGAGACTGTAATTTTCCTTTAACTTAGTGAAACTTTAATTGTAAGTGCAGTATATAATATGTTTACACTAAGAAAGTAATCATTTACCATAGTCTTGTGTTCTACTGCATTTTGTGTTTTTTTACACTCAATACTTTTAGGAAGTGTTAAGACATGTATGCTCTAGAATACATTTCCAATTCATGGTGCAAAAATGGATTTAAAGCTTTTGTTCTGCATAACATGAACAAAGTTTGTGTTTGTTGCAGCTCATTCATTTTTATAGCTTGCCCAGGCCAACTCCCCATGGAATTGAGGATTAAAAAAGGGCAAAACTGTGATTTTCACAAAGCTACATTCTACACCCTAGTGTACATAAGTTGCAATGATAGCAACTCCCACCAATCTTTTATTGGAAAGTTAATTTATACAATCACGCATGCATTGACTGCAGTCTGTTCCTATTTCATACATAATGTATAGTATAGCACAAACTTTGACATTTTAAAAACCAGACAGCACCTTCTCTATTTCTTGGCAGTTGTTGAAATAATCCCATAAATCAATTTCTATTGAGTCTGTTGATTCAGAGCTGAGTTTTGTCTGGCAGAACTAAGGGTCTTGGCAGAGCAGGATATATTAAAAAGCTATCACTAGAACAGTAAATTCCTGCTATTCAATAGCTAGAACATCTCATGCCAAGTCTTCACACATTTCAAAGTAGGATTAATCATGGCTTCTTATTATACCCTGTGATGAAACATATGTCTAAGAATAGAGATATGCCTTTACGAAGAAGACATATAATGGTGTATATAATAACTTTCATGGCTATATTAAATAATGTGGTGCCTAAAACAAATATGGAACATGGGGCAGAAGACAATTACAGTTTATGCTGCCAGCTTTGGTATCTATACAGAGGATAATGACCGCCCTTGGTTTCTGAAAAGGATAAAACGTTCATCAGTGATTGTACACTGCCAATGCCATGTGCTTGGAAAATACAACTAAAGGCTATAAAGGTATCAGAAAATACATACTGTTGGCCTCTGGTATCTAATAAATACAATCCTGATACTAATTATTCAGTACAATCACCTTCAGGTTTACCAACAAGGAAGTTCTTGATTCAATATAAATTAAATGGACTGTTTCTGCAAGCCTTTCACTACATGTGGGTAAGTGTTGTGGACATTGTACAAAAGAAGGTCAACATATGTGGCCCTCTTTTGATGCTGTGAAGCACCTAGTACCAGTATCAGATATCAGATCAGTAAATGCAAAAAGTAACAGCATGTTTTGTCTGCAAATATATATATATATTGTGGGAGATTAGCATCAAAACACACTCACTGCAGAGAGGAATTTGAGGCTTCTGTTCCAGTTTCAGGGCACTCTGCCCACTTTTTTTACCAAGAAAACTCCAAAGAAAATCCATGTTTTTCCCTCACAGGGGATCAAAGTCATTCACAGCATGTCCAAAAAAAAACACAGTCAATTAAGCCTTCTGGCTCGGTATCAGTCCCACAGATATACTTTGAGAGACCTCCTGGGCTCTCCCATCATGGAAGCCACAAACAGCCTGTCTACCTGAGCCACACCTGGCATCAGGCTCCAACTCGCCCCTGACTTAAAAAGCTAGTGCCATTTGATCAATCTCAATCTGTTCCATGGAAAAAGGGTGGAGTGCCTGGCCCACCCATTCCTTCCAGGACAATCCAGGCCTAGATCCCAAATGAATGGCTGAAATTCTGCAGCAACACAATTACCAACATCTTTATCCATGCTCTTTAATCCCTTTTCCAGGGAAGACTGGAATAGAACTAGGGAACATCTATTACTTGTCACTGTGTTGCCTGAAGGTACAACCTATAATATGGCAACACAAGGTCCCTATCGTCCAATTTTTCCCTTTTGTTACCACTCTTTCACATGGGTTTTTAAGACTACATGTGGCCATATCAACATACATTATATAGACATGGTCTGCTGTTGTCATCATTAGAAAATCTGTCCTGAGAAATGATTTGCAGCTCTAACAATGCTAATATGCAACAAAACAATGTTTCCATGGGGAGTACATTACACAAGCATAGTCTAAACCAAAATGGAACCACCATCAATGGAGTTTTTGTGAATACAGGGAAATAGAATGCTTTTTGTCAACTTTATGTATTTTGGTTCACACATGTGTAAACTGTTCTGTTGTAATTTGTAATCATTTTTATAAAATTTTTATTTTGCATACATTTTCAAGGTAGACTGCGTTTGGTAAATTCTGTTTGAAAAGAAGAACCACATCTATACGTTTTGGCAGACATGATAATTTGTGAAGCGGAAGCAGGTATCACAAGCCCTCAATTTAAGGTATTTAATGTTCCATGGCAGGGATAAATCGAGCTCATGTAGTTTTGATTTTTAGCTAAAGTGTACAAGCATTACCAAAATTAGTCAAGCGATGCACGAGTATCAGTACCCTTTCATAGGAATATTGTAATAATCCTCTATGGAGTGGTATGGCCCATATCATATGGTCCCCTTCCTGCACATGTGCTGCAAAGCACCATGAACACATAGTGTAAAAAATTCCAATGTTCCAGTCCGCATCTAATGTAAATGTTCATCTCCCAAATATCTATTTATGAACTTCTCTTTATTATAATACTAACCAACAAGTAGGCCTATGATTTTTTTCAGAATAGTAAATCAGTATACCGGACAGGCAGCTATCAATGGCAGCCACGATAATGCTCCCATACCAGGTATTTTTTTCAAATTAGAAAGGTAAAGAGAATCTCTAGAGTGGAATATTCTGCACTATTCAGCCTGGTGGCTGGACAATGACGGAGCAAAAGCACGCAGATGAAGTCAACCATTTGCTTTTTCTGCTCTTTGCCCCTTTCACTACTTGTAGACCGGCTTACCCACTATTCCACATCCTCCTTCCTAGTGTGTGCTGCTTACCCAACCTCTTAGATTGTAAGCTCTTCTGGGCAGGGTCCTCTCCTCCTGCTGTGTCACTGTCTGTATGTCTGTGTCATTTGCAACCCCTATTTAATGTACAATGCTGTGTAATATGTTGGTGCTATATAAATACTGTTTAATAATAATAATTACAGGATCCTGACATCAACAAAACTTCGGATAGTAGTTGACTTTAAAATGCATGTTATGGCTGTATAAGTAACTGGTTTGTAATATCTGCCTTTGTTCCAGCTTTACTGTATACTACATTGTCCACTGTATGCAGCCATCCATACACAAAGCTCTGATTTAACTTCTATTATATTCTGTCTGTGTTGCTCAATAACATCAACAGTTGACACGTTTTATCTTGTTAGTGGACAGAAATGTGAAGTGTACACATTCCAGGTATAATGTAGCTGCACCTTTTGTCTCCCATCTCAGAGGAGTGGCTGTGTGGTTGATGAGTGAGCACAAAGGAGAGAAGGGGGCAGTCTGTAAAGACTTTGGTATGTCTTCTCATTGGCTGGACACCTGAGATTGATCCGCCCACTCTGCCAGGTGAAGCTAAACTTTCATTCAGGTGAAATGTTGCTTTCTTTTGTTTGTTACAGTCACAAATCTCTTGCTGGGAAGATGTGTTTATTGCAACCAGTGCACAGAAGCTGATCATTTCTTTGTAATGCCACCAAATCTCACACAGGTAATGATTTACTATGGTATTGATTATCACAACTAAGGGTAAATTTGTGACCCAGCAAGCCTGGTGTTCTCTTTCTCTTGTTTGATTTGTAGCTTTTTTAGGCTTATTGTTCTTCAGAAAAAAAATGTACATGCAATGCCTTTTGTACAATGCTGCACTAGGGCCAGTAATACGCATGTAAGAATCTTTAGATGAAACTCGTACTAAATGAAACCTGTGGATTACTATCATTTGACAATGCTTACCCAGATTATCAGTTTTGCCTGTATATTACTAGGAATACACACAATGTTGCCCAGCTTACACTATACCATGGCACTTTTCAGCAATTTGGGCACAATATAAAAATGCATTTTAAAGTTTATTAATTACATAGATATTTAGTCATTGTGGTAGCATTGTCTGCATCTCTGCCATATCCTAACACACATTTCCAGTTAGTGAATATAACCTGATATAAAAAAAACCTTGCCATGTCATTATGAACAAAGCATCTGATGTATATAAAAATGGAAGGTAGCATGTGAGTGTCCAATGTTTTTATTATTTGACTTCATTTTCTTATACTAAAATACAGATACATTTAATTTATTGCTATGGACGATGCTAATTTGTTTTCTTTTTTTTTTTTTTATGAACCACAAAAGCATTTGTTTTTCATTTAATACCATCTTATTTTCTTTGCAGATTCAAAAAAACAATTTAAAGAAAAATTGTTATTTTAGTGATATGCATGAGGCAAAAAGGAGCTATTTAAAATTATAATTAAATTTTGGATAAAATGAACAATGTGACTGTATGGATTTTCTTACACATTATAATCGGACCAGCCATAAAAAAAATCTTTCCACAAAGGTCTATTTCAGGAGAATCCTCAATAAGGCTTTATCTGCCCATCCATGTATGCTCTTTTGGCACAAAAATGGATTAAAGTTTGAGGCCGTGTATTCATTACAGAGTCTTAAACAAAATCTGTTGGCGGAGCCTACAACCTTATCAGAATCTAATATCTAGTAATGGTCTTCCAGGACTTCGTAAAAAAACATCTTTCATGCTTTTCTTGGGAAGTTTATTGTAAGTTATTTAGATATTTTTGTATTCTCGTGTTTTTTTTGACTCTGCATCATGTTCAATTGTATCTATATCAAGTTCGAGAAATGTGTATTTATTTTAGAGAGGAGTTGCATATTTTGTTGACATATGCAATCATTTGCTCTTAATTATGTTATTCAGGGTTGTTATGCCAAACCTCAATTAACAGCACTGTGATTTCCTACACTGCCTGAGACTTTATTTTAGACAATACAGGTAGTCCCGAGTTAAAGACATCCGACATACAGATGACTCCTAGATACGAATGGGGCTTCCCTGCTCGTTTGTGTGCAGGACAGAGGGGGTGATTCGAATGACTTGCAGAAGAAGTTTTGCTGTAACATCTTGTAACTTTCTAATGACCAAGACAAACGATGCAGTTGTTTATTTTTGCATGTCAAAGCACAGCTTGCTCCAGAAGGTAATGAATGTCTAGGCGCCATTAGGTTTTTTGTATTTTTTTTTTTTGCTTTGTTTGTGATTAACTCACATTTACACCTTTTTTACACCTCACTGCCTAATATGTTGAGACAAACATCTGCCCTAATTGCATTTATTAAAATAATATACCTGTTATGACTTACATACAAATTCTAATTAAAAACTAACCTATCTCCTATGTAACCTTGGGACTACCTGTACTACTAGAACAGCTTGTTCTAGGACCTAGATAGATAAATTTGTCCAGATGGGCTCTCGCATTGTCACCCTGTCACAACAGCAATTGTACTCCATATTATTTAAGCAGTGTCCACTGCTATCACCATTAGGAAACCCACCCTGAGAGATGCCATGCAGCCATTGCTGAAAGGCATTTATACAGACAGGAGGTGGCTGCAGGAACCCAACACTAAGTTGCAACAAAAGATTAAAAAAGGTTAAAACACTAATCATAAAAATGGTAATTGTACATTATCAAACAAATTATCATTAAATTAGGTTATATCTGCTTAAAAAATATTTAACCACAATAAAGGCTGTGTAATGTAATGTACAGATCTGTGTACTATGGTGGCACTTTATAAATAAAGGGAAATAACAATAATAATAATAATAATAATAATAATAATAATAAAGTCAGGTTTCATACATTTACAGTGTTTCAGTGTTACATATAGTGATAGACACAATATAAATTGATTAGATGCTGCTTATGTTTAAATCATAGATGGCTATCCGACTTGCCAGGGCTTTACATTCATAGAATATTCTATGTTGCTTTAGGGCATTTCATCTATTTGATGACGGTGTGCGAGGAGCAATGGAAAAGGAGGCAAACCACCTGGAAAGACAGCATGTTCATAATGTATATGAGAAGATTGCTCCTTACTTCAATGACAAACGTTACAAAGCCTGGCCGAAGGTACAAGAGTTCATAATAACTCTGGAGCCAGGAAGTCTAGTGGCTGATATTGGTGAGTGCTTTAATTAAAAGATTTTCATTTCATTATTAGTTGCTAAATGACTGGGAGGATTTACTAAAGTATTACTAAAATCCTGCAAATAAGCTCCTCTGTGCACTTCTGACTAGTAATATTGCCTTTATTTCAGAATTAAGCAGCATTAAGCCCTGTACAGATGTCAGATAGACATCAGATCACTGTAGCTGGAAACAATCTTTTGTGATTGTTTCCAATGACAGGAGAACGAAAAAGTGCGGTACACACATCATCATTTTGTTCTATGGAGAGGGGAGAATGAGAGAAGGGCAACCCATGGTATTCTCCTCTCTCTCCATTCAGGTAACTGCTGTACACATGCTAGATTTTCGCTCAGGATGAGCACAATCATTTATCTCAGGAGAAAATCATCTAGAACAATGGGCAGGAAAATATGTCTTTTCATGGTGCATGCACAAAATTTTTGATTTTGCAGTCTTCTACATTTAGGGTAAAGGTTTAGGTTCTTTTTAGAAGGGGATGTTCTAACAAGTGGAGAAATATCCAATTGCTCTATACCATCACTATCAGACCAGTTATCATATCTATCATGTCCAATAATCTTGAAGTTGTGCTTTATACTCCTACAAGCATTTAATTAAACTCTTTGCAAATGCATATGGAGCACTGAAAGTATTGCATATATTCAGTCTATGGATGCCAATCATGTGGGCATTGATGAGACTTCATAGCTCTATTACAATATAGTTGAGGCACTGGTCTTGTGATCTCAATGGGGTCAAACTGGAATGTTCATTATTCATAGACTCCTTATAACACTGTTTATAACCCTCAGTGACTCAGTCTTAGTGACAGTGGCCCCAAGAAAAATAGAAAGGAACAAAGACCATAGCATTAAAAACCTGATGGGTTCTATTCCTTCAATTTTACATAAAAAAGTAATGTCTATGTATACAATTGAAGTCTTTGAGAAGTGACCAATGCCTTGCTGTTACTTTTGTCAGATCTTCTGAATGTGTTCTGATTTCCTCTTGTTCTCTAAATGGATCGATACATGAATGCATTGAAAGACTGACTTCAAACTGGGATGCCTTGTTAGATTGACATCACCTAGATATTGGGAACCACAAGCTTGTAAATTTAGAATCTTGGTGTTCTGAACTTTTAGTATGTAATATTAGTATTATACTGGCTAATTGTATAGGGCAAAAAAAAAGTTTACTGTATATGGCCAGCTTAAGTCAGATTCACCTCCGTAAGAGGCTGGTGCATTCTGCAGGTTCGAATCTTGGCCAGGACATTATCTGCATGGACTTGCAGGTTCTCCCAGTATTTGCGTGGCTTTCCTCCGAGTACTCCAGTTTCCTCCCACATTCCAAAAACATGCAGTGAGGTTAATTGTTTTCCCCCTAAAATTGACCTTAAACTGTATTAAGGACAAATTACTATGGTAGGGCCATTCGATTGTGAACCCCTTTGAACGACATTACTATGGACTTTGTAAAAACGCTATGTAATATGTTGGCACTATATAAATACTGTATAATAATAAAAATAGACATTGAAATCAAAACACACATAAAGAGAGAATATGTAGGCCCCCATGTACTCTTTACTATTTACATGAGATTCAATTACAACTGGTATTTAGTAGGTAAATGTAGATGCAAATCAGAAAACAGGCATGCAATTGGTCTTGAACTAGGTGTTTAACAGGTTAGAGTTCAGGGCTTTGTACAGGCCCCTCCAAGTCTTACACACTTTACATAGGTCTTTATAGAGCTGGTTTTGTGTACGGGGAACTATCACAATAAATTGGTAAAGGGCTTTTCTCCAAATGCTACCACATGGTAGAAGTGCACCATGGTGTACTATAGCAGTGGTCCCCAACGTTTTGGAGCTCCGGGACCACTAATCTCAAGGCCCCCCCCGAAGGGTCCTACTTCTGACCCTGCTGGGGGGTGCAGCGCCCATAGCCACGGCCCACTAGTAGGCCACTAGTAGGCCACTGATCAGGGGTTGGGGACCCCTGTACTGTGGCATTATCAGTACCTTGGCACCTCAACTTAACCAAGGAGTAGCATTTTTTCCTTGTTTTTGAAAACTAAATTTTAGAAATTCTTCTAGCTCATGAATATGGATCCATTCCATAATTTACATATATCCAATAAGAACAATATATCAATTAAATAAATTAATCTTGTTCCGCATTTACTAATACAATGCCAGAAGATAAACTGTATGTTTTAATGCAGTCGTTAGTTGTGAATGTACACACATATTATGCTTTGAATAATAGACATTCTGTTCTCTTGTATGGCCAGGAGTTATCAGAAACATTTTCAGCAAAATTATGCACAGCCTGGCAACAGTAATTTGATTTCAATTCAAGAGAAAACAATTGCTGCTACAATAATGGCTCATTCAAATACGTAGCCTTTTAATTCTCCCCTTGCTGAAGAATCAGAAGAGTGAAATGAAAGGCTGAAGGTTGTAATTAGTTGGACGATACAATTAGCCTGTGTCAGGTAAGTATATTTGGGAGTCTGGAGAACTGGTGTACATTTATGGTTTACTGAGGTCAATTGTTTAAACATTCATAACAAAAGAAGAATCACATTAGAAGAATATGGTAATTAAATGTAAAAAAATTGAGAAAAACTCTTGATGGACATACATTTTAGAAGCCTACAACCTTGACCAATGAAAAAGTCAATTCAATAAAGAGATTTATTAAAAAACGAAAAGAAAAATAGCTCTTACTCTTACTTTTTCAAAGAGCTCTCGATTGTAATTTTACAAAATGGTATTTCTTTGTGCACAGAGTGGTAAAAAAAAAATTTAGATTCAGCCTGCAAAGTTTGCTTGCTTGTACATTCAATGTGTTCATTGTGTCATTTGGATACCAGTTGTTTAGCTACAGTACATACATACTCAGAATTTGTCACTGGAAATGACCCAGTGAAATTTCCTAGTAACTTCATTAATACCTTTTGTATTTAGATGTAAGTTACTTGGAAGTGCATTGTTTCTATTTAGACGTTGAACTTACACTTTCATTGAGTACTAGAGCACAATTACGTTGTATTAGTAGAAAGTTTAAAGAAAATGCTTGCCAATGTAAAATGAAATAAGGTCACCTTACATTATCTGTATTATCTGATATATTCTATATCTGTAGTAAATTCTGTCTATCAAGTTATGTGGTATATTGGGAATGCTTTCAATGTGTGACCTGTTTGTGCATTTGTCTGATCAATATAATAATCCATAAATTAATAGTACAGTAAATATAGCATAGTAATCCAGAATTTTCAGGTTCTTGTTGCTTTTAGTCATCTATCATTTTTTTGTTACAGATATTTAGGTTAATATTATTAATAAATGGGATTTATATAGCCCCAACATATTAAGCAGTGCTGTACAATAAATAAGGGTTGCAAATGACAGACAGATACAGATAGTGACACAGGAGGAGGAGAGGACCCTGCCCCAAAGAGCTTACACTCTAGGAGGTGGGGGAAGTAACACACAATGGGAGGTGGTTTTACATCCATACTCCTTTAACCTCTTTTTGGGGGACTGCCATATAATCACTTATTTAGTCTTCATCTAAATAAACATTATTTTATGTAATTTAGTACATATGCAATACAACAAAACCAACAACAAAAGATATTTCTATGCAAGCAAACTGTGCTTCTATCCCCAAAGTAACATAGAGGGTATAATGATGTTTTAAATTATTTGGGATGAGGGTGGACTCTAAATTATGGCCCTCTTTCTCTCATAGGTGATATATTAGGATATTGGGTTTTGTTAGTCTTTAGAGTGTACCTATAGTCTAAACTATAAACTCCTATACGTCTACCATTATCTTTGTAATGCAAAGACATGTTTCATTTAATTCATTCTTTTCATGTGTACTCATATCACATAATTTTGGTAAATCTAGAGAAGGTTAAGAAGTTGTGCAATCAAAAATATAGTGTGTTGCCAGCTTAAGGTAAAGCTTGGACAGCAAAAAAAAAAAATCATACTCTAATCAACAATTTATTCCTATATAGTCATTTACCACTGATGCCCCATGGTGACCAAAAATCTTTTTGGCTATCTGTAAGGGTGACATTCTTCCGACCAGCACCACACTAATGTACAGTACTGTGAGCTGTGGATATGGTAATTAGGGGTTCTCAAAGTTTTGTAATGGTTCCCCCATGTTAAAAAGGTTGAGAAAGGCTGCTAAATCAAATAAAGGTCTTGCCTTTATATATACAGGATGTTGCAAAGCTTAATGCAAGCCTGTCTTAAACTTCTCCTAATGACCATAAGAGAAGAAATCCTAAAACTTTCTTGCATTGCAAATCTCCAGCCACCACAGATGTCTGACTGTTACAAATACCTGGCCCTCCACTGTGTATCGAGGGCTTTGCGGTGGGGGACCAAGTATTTGTCACACCCAAAAGTGCTGGAAAGGTGTTCATCTTATTCTTTCACAGAATGGTCTCATGTCATTTGTTGGTGACACGGTGACATTAAACAATAAAAAATATCTTGTTAACATAAGTATTACAGTCCAGCTCCAGTCATGGTAAAACTGCAGGAAAGATAATCACGTTAGAATAGTGGGTTAGATGTTTTGGCAGTGCTTTGGTTCCTCTCTGTTCTATCCCAGAAACAGCCCCCTTCCATATTCCAGTATGTAGATATAAAATGTATTTATTTTGCATACAACATGTTCAATTCAGTAATAGATTTTTCATTAATTCCAGGCTGTGGAAATGGGAAATACCTGCACATTAACAATCAGACTTTTAAAATTGGGTCTGATTATTGCTTACCACTGGCAGAGGCTGCAAGAAACCAGAACTATGAAGTCATGGTGTGTGACGGACTTCGGCTGCCATATCGTGATGGCGCCTTTGATGCCGTTCTCTCTATAGCTGGTAAGTTACTGGGCCAGTAGAAATATGAAATGTAGGTGAGCTTTTTGTTTTAAACCAGTGCAATGCCTGGCTACCCAAGGTTCCATATTCTAGATATGCAAACTGGAGTGGTTTAACTGATCAGAAAGGGTTCAATTCTGGATTAAAACACAATTTGTGCAATGGAATGTTCACTGTTTGAAGCCCTATATATGGCAAATCTTGTTAGAAATAGACTTTTATTCCTGCTAAATATAAGGAACATTATTTTTTCCTGAAGGTTGCAACAGTAAATAATCTGAACAATGCACAATAATTTGAAAGATTATCCCCACCCTCTGGGCTGGTCAGAGGATAGGGCATACACGGGGAGCCGTGCATCACTCCAAGGGGAAGAAACTTCTCTTAGAGTGTTGTGATGAAGCCAGAACCTACCCACTCTCCCATTCACAGGCTCAGACATGCTTGCTAAACATCTTGGAAGGACAGTAGGGATAGAGGGATGGAAAAATGATTATAATGAATGAGGGAAAAAAAGTGGAGGGAAATAGAGAGACTGGATGGCGACTGCTGCTCTAGATCAAGTCACCGTGGACAAAGGTATTGTTTTTCCTTATTCGGTTTCTGGGTAAGCAGTTCTCAAGTATGGTCTGTGCCAGAATTGCCAACATATTTTTTTTTTTATGAACAAAATCCCAAAAAACTCTTTTTATGAACAGGGGTTGGAGTCTGCAGTGTGTTCTTTGTGGAAACTGTGACTGTCCCTAAACTGTAGGCTTGACAACACTTTGTTAGGCCTGTCCACAGGCCCAGCCATGATAACACACAGCACTTCCCTCATGTGTGTCTGTGTTACCCCTAGTAGACCCTTTCCAGCACTCTAAAGAACATTTGCCAACTAATTTTCTCATTCAGTGTTGTCACACTACCAGTGCCTGAGTCCTCAAAGTTTGCCCTCTTTAACAACCCAAAAATCTCCAGAGAGACCATAGCTATAGAGCCCCCCCTCCATGAACATTCACCAACACAACTGGAAGTTAGCACACTTATATTTTCTTGGGTATTTTTCTATTTTGGCAGAACTTCAGTAAACTGCAGCAAAATACAATCAAGTCTTTTGCCTTGTCAGGCCTTGTTGTAGTGTGTTTCAGAGCTGTGTAAACTTCAGCAATGAATGCACAGAAATAAATATCAGTTGGCAGGTAACAAAGCTTCCTTATATGCATTTCCTGTATGTATCTAGCATTTGCCTGGAGCTTAGCTTTGAACTCATATTATAATAGCTACAAGCAAGCAAAAACATATTTATAAAGCAGTGCACAATAATGCTATGTACAAGTCTGGATATGTTTATTGTTTAGCATTTTTATCTCTTAGCAAACCCTAGAAATGTTTTATTTCTATACATGTTTTACATGTTATATATTATACATTTTTGTTTTCAGTAATTCATCACTTTTCAACCAAAGAGCGCCGCATACAAGCCATTAAAGAGATGGCACAGATTCTGAGAGTTGGAGGCCAGATGATGATTTATGTTTGGGCAATGGAACAGAAAAGAAGGAAATTTGAGAAACAGGATTTACTCATACCATGGAATAGGGAGCCCCAAAAACTTTCAGAAATTAGAAGAGACCTGCCTGTACCCGATTTTAAGGACCTTCCACCAATCAAACCTTTGAGTAAAGTTCACAGAAATATGCCAACAAAGAATAGGAATAAATATTCCTCATTTGTTGATGGAATGCCTTCACCACTCTGCAATGGCATATCAAGATTTCTAACACGTTCTCTAGAATCGGGACTGGACATAAGCGGTGACCAGAAGCATGAGAACATTCTACACAGACTGTATGACTACTGCACTGAAATAAGAAAATCAACAAACACGTGTCCACTTAGACTGTCCAAACCAGCTCATTTCCTAAGACAAATGGGTGACCTTCTACCAAAATACATTCAGGACCTGGAGAATAACACTAACAGACTCACAGAGTTATTTACCTTTCCAATGACTAATAAAAGTTATTGCACATCTTCCAGAGTAGAACTTGGCCGAGAAATAATCAAAGACCTTGGTAATGTTCCATTGCCAGATCTGAAATCTAACTGCAATGGACTGGAGGATTCCAAGCTGTGTTCTCCGAACTCCGACACCGAATGTGGGAAAGATCAGCAGATCCCCAATGACAATACAGACTGTCTTCGGTATTATCACATATTTAAACAGAATGAACTTAGTGAGCTTATACAACAAAATATTCCTGAACTGTATGTAGTAAGTACATTTTATGACCATTCCAACTGGTGTGTCATTGCAGAAAAGAAATCACTTTGGAAAACATATTAAGTAAGCAATTATATTTTATAATTCCAAAGCATTGTCTAGCATTCTCTAGAGGAACCCTGGCTGAAAAAGATTGGTTTACATATTTTCTTGGTCTGTCAACTCACTGATGGGAGTTTAGTTGTCTAATGTTGTAGTCACTGCAGTGAAGAAATTAATTAATTTAGTTGGCCTTTAATTACAAGCTAAACCATTGTATGACATTTTTGTAACTTTTTATATTTTGCCTTTATTGTATTTGTTTTTTTTATATTCATTTAACTTTATTTTTAATTCCTTAAACATTATTTTTTTATTATGTTAGCAGAATTTATAATCTGTACCATGTAAATATTGTTTTTTAACATTTTAAATAAAAAAATATACAGCACAATTTCTTTAAAAAAAATCATCAAAACTCAAAATTCTTTTTTAGGTTTTGGGATGGGCAAAGTCCACAGGAGTTAAAATGAACCCATGTACATTAAAAAGGTGCAGTTGCAACCCTTTATCTCACAGTGCAGGATGCATGTTTTTCTGAATTATCGATACTGTGGGATGAAGAGGTGGTAGAAGTTTTTTAGGCTTATATTTTGCCCTCCCTGGTCTTCTATCAAAAGTTTATCGACATTTTTAAATTACATTTTCTGTTTTCATGACATTATTTTTTTTAAACCCAGTAACAACATTACTAGGTCTCTGTGTGTTTTTCATGCATGGTAGACAAACCATAACTGGCAGGAAGGGCACCCTGCCTCAGTATTCCTCTTAAGAGCCAAAGCCCAGATACAAGCCATGGGACAGAACCTGGGAGTAGTTTTGCAAATACCAAAATGTGATGCATTTGTTTTCTTTTCAAGCTAAAATATGTTTTAGGCTAGTACAAAATATTGTCTGTATTACCTTTGTAACTTCCTTTGAATCTAAATAAAAAAATATTGTGAATAACTATGTTCCACTGACCCTGGAATGGGCTATTCTAGGTACCTATCATTTAAAAGGTGCAAAGATTACTAGGTGCAGCCGCAGTTTATTGGCTATACTCTCCTTAGTGGCCAAAAAAACAATACTACATAAATGTCTAGATCCTGACACTTGAGGTTTTTCAGGAAAAATTGGGATATGTTTTCAGAATGGCCTGGATTAAGGCATCTCTAGATAAGGAAACTAAGGTGGGGAATTTTTTTGAAATATGGGAATCCTATATAAAGACCCAGTCTCCTTCAATAAAATGTCAGATTATGTCTACCTTTGAATATACCTACTGGTATGCTTTGCCCATATTAGAAAATGACCCCCCTGTGGTCATAGATGATATGTGAATAGAAACTTTCTGATCTTGTCAACAAGATGGTGTAACCATTTTTTCCTACTTCCATTTTATATAAGTATATTTTCATATGCTTGTCTTTTTTTTTGTTTGTTTCTGTTTAGTTTTTCTTGTTTTTTTTATTTATTCCATGTATATTTTTCTACACAATTGTATATTTTATGTCAATCTCAAAAATCCTTCAATAAAAAGTTAAAAATAAATAAATAAATGTAACGTAGATGAAGAAAGGAAGATGCGTGTGTATAGTTCAAATCAATTAAAGCGGAACTAAACTCGGTGGGTGGTGACCTTCTGCCGATTATGGCAAATACTTACCTTGTGCTGTTGACCTGCAGTGATCTTCACCAACAGCTTCTTGGCGGACTTCCGTGAAGATGGCGATCCCCCTCCCTGGTGTGCAGAAGTTATATTACCCCCCAGCAGGTTCCTGTGTGCTTCCTTCACAGACCCCAACTCTCAACTACATGACAGATGTGCCCCTGTAGTTTAGGGCAGAAACAAAAAAGCCATAAGGAGCCATGGAGTTAATAATTTGACATCGCATGTCAAATAGTTCTACCGCCTGGTGTGTCACACTTACCTCTTCCTCACTAAAGCACAGGCATCTTTCTCTTCTGCATGTGGGCAGTTCTGACTCTGGGTGTGCCTACGCTCCCAAGCATTATAAGCTTCGTCCAACCTGCTGGTCAATCAGAAAAAAGCTTCTTAATCATCCCTGGCTATTTATCTAGCTCAGACACTGCGCTTAGTGTTGGAGCAACGTGTCTCCATTGGGCCGAGCCCCTAGTTCTGTTGAGCTAGTTCCTGTACACCTGTTAGGTGTACTGCTAGTTCAGTGCTTCCTCCTGTTGCTTCCAAAGTCTCCTGTGTTCCCTGTGACACTGGTGTCTGTCTCCTGGTATTTGACCCCTGGCTTGTGACCTGACCTTCCTTGCTTGCTGCCTGCCTCGACCCTGGCCTTCCTCACCTATTTTTCAGCCTTGTGATTTGGTACAGTGTTTCATCCTGCCCACCCTGGTGCGCCCAAGGACCGCAACCTGGCAGTAACTACCAGCGCAACATGCTCACCATCAGAGGTTCTGGAGAAGACCTGGTTACTGCTTAGCCTCTGTGCCTTGGCCCTTCTCAGGGCTCACACCACTTCCATGCAAGCCGTAGCGCCCTCTAGTGGCCCTCTCTCCCTAGGCGTGACATTGGGATTTTTTGTTTTCTCAGTTTAGGTCCGCTTTAAGGATTTTGGGCCATAAATTCCTCCATTGATATAATGCAGTGAGTGGGTTTTGTTACCCTAAGACTACCGTATAAGTGTGTTATTACCAGGTGAGAATAAATGAAAGCCTGAAAATGATATCTAAAATGATATAAAAAAATTATATCTAATAAAGCTACCTAAAGTCCTGGTGCCAAAAAAAAAAAGTACATAAAAAAGTTGGGGGTTTTAAAAATATTTAATTTTAAATTAAATCTAAATAAAAAAAAACAAATTGATAGATGGTAGATTTAAAGAAACATTTTCAAAGAGATTGCATAGTGTTTGCTTAGTTTAGGAGGTTGTCCACTAGGATTTTATTATTTATGGTCTGGTTAAGAAGGTTTCTGAGATATCTTCACATAGAGTACAAACTGCACAAAAGGAAAAAAAAACGACAGGTTAAACTACCTTCTCTATCCAAAACTGATGAAAAAAATATCCTTTGTTCAGACTTGAAGTTAGTATTTGCCGACAACCTGAACCCAGAGTTCCCAGCCTATGCTGGAGTTTTATTTAGACATAACACAGACGTACACATATCCTATGATGCCACAACCATTAAATTTCTATATTATCCGATCAAGTCCCTTTGATATTGCATGATTTTCCATAAAGAAGCTAGACATACAGGAAATGTAATTTTCTATTCTATGATCAATATTAAAATTGCTATATTTAGCATGTGGAATATCCTCTTCCCTCCTATTATTGAGTTTTCTTGCTTTTTTCTAACTATCTGTAACTAATTATATGTAACTTTAAATATTACATATTTGCCAATATTACAATTGATCTAAATCAATCCTTGCAATTGGTTATATGTATTTCAAGTACCATCCGCATTATCAATAACTGATTAGAATTACTATCAATTGTCAGAAGGCAATTTTCCCCCCTCCTTGACCTTTCCTTCAACTCCATTGGTATCTGTGACACTTCTCTCTCTTGGATTGCTTCCTATCTGTCTGACGGCTTTTTTCAAGTTTCTTTCAATGATAATTCCTCTCCCACTCTCCTTCCTGTTGGTGTTCCCCAGGGGCAGTCCTTGGACCGGTTCTTTTTTCTCTGTACACCTGCTCTTTTGGCTTACAGTACTATCTGTATGCTAATGACACTCAAATCTATCTGTTCACCCCTGACCTGTCTCCCTCAGTCCTGGATAAGGTCTCATGCTGCCTGTCCTCCCTCAGTCCTGGATAAGGTCTCATGCTGCCTGTCGGCCATCTCATCATGGATGTCTGACCGATTCCTGAAACTTAACCTGGATAAAACAGAACTCATCATCATCCCCCCCTCAAATTCCAAATCTCCCCCTGACATATTTCTACTCATTAACAACACTGTTATGCCGCCCTGCCCTCAGGCACGTTGTCTTGGTGTCACCTTTGACTCGGCCCTCTCACTTACCCCCCATATTCAGAACATTTCCAGGTCCTGTGCCCAGAGACCACCAAACTCCTTGTACACACTCTTATCTCTCATCTGGACTACTGTATCCTCCTCCTCCTCTCTAATATTCCACTAACCTGACTCTCTCCTCTATAATCTATTATGAATGCTGCAGCCAGACTCATCCATCCTTCCCACCGCTTCTCTTCTGCTGCTGCATCTCTTTGTATTTCTCTTCATTGGCTTTAATTTCACCTTAGAATCAAATTTAAGCTTCTGTGCTTTGCCTTCAAACCCCTCAGAGTTCTTACCTCTAAGTGTCCCTCTTACCTTTCTGACCTGAATGAAAAATACTCCCCCAGCCGCTCTCTTCTCTCCTCCAATGACCTAATGACTTTCTCACTCAACCTCGTCACACGCATGGCTCCAAGCCTTTTCTAAAGCTGCCCCAACTCTCTGGAATGGTCTTCCTCAACCCATTTGGCTTGCTCCTACTTTATGCTACTTTAGAAGAACCCTTAAAACCCATCTTTTCAAACTTGTCTACCTGTCTTCTTTTGTCTCTTAACACCCTCACTACTTTCCCACCATTCCATATACCCCTCCTATTTTGTGCTGCTTCCCCACCTCATAGATTGTAACCTCTTCGGGGCAGGGTCCTCTCCTCCTCCTGTGTCACTGTCTGTAAATTGCAAAACCTATTTATGTACAGCGCTGCGTAATATGTTGGTGATATAAAAATCCTGTTTAATAACAATTATTATTAATAATAATAATAATAATAATAATAATAATTGCACTATTACATCTAGATAAAATAGCAGTCTTGACACAAAAAGTGTTTTGTACAATTTTAAATGTATAAAACTTTACCATATCAATTTTCTGCCCCGATATCGCTTGTAAAAACGGTTGTAACTAAAGTTGTGATCACATTTGATCACTGTAACATTTTTATATGATAACAATGGTTGTTCTTATTCATTGCTGTATTTGTCCTGTAGCTCTCTATAATTTGATCACAATCCACACTGGCACTCCTTTTCTTTTAAACAGAATTCCCCCTCCCATAGAGATATAATCATTTCCTGTAGATCCAGTTTTCCATCTTCTAAATTACACAGTAACCTGCACTATCTGCACATCCAATATGGCAAACAAATCAAAAGCCCAAGGACAGATATACTGCAGATGTATGTTGTACCCAATGAAAAAGTCTATGAAAAAAAATAGTATGAGTTTACAATATAAACTAGTCCAGAACAAAGTACAATTTCTACAAGAATAGATATGTCTCCAGCCTGCAGGGTGAAATGCAGTTCAGAACTAAAACATTGGTTGGAAAGTATATACTGAGTTTGTGAAAGCCTATATAGTTTAATAGTAAGTGTATATATATATATATAAATATATATATATATTTCTGTACAGAACTTTGGGGCACATAAACTAAGATTTCTTTTCAAACATTCAAACAAAGTATTAGTAGGTTATTTTTATTATTACAATGCAGAATGCAAAGTGAATGTACAGAAGAGAAGTCTAAATCCAAATACATGTAGTTCTTGAGTTAAGGACATCTGACATATGGACGACTCCTAGATACGAACAGGGCTTCCCTGCTCACTCGTGTGCAGGACGGAGGCTTGATGGGGGGAGGGGGCGTTTTGCACAACTTGCAGAAGAAATCTTTTGCTAAACACAGGCTAAACTGAGGCTGTGGGAAGATCTTAGGGGGGTGAGCTTTTCTGCAACATCCTGTAACTCTTTAATGACCAAGACAATCTTGATTGTGCGATATGACACTGTCTTTGACAACCTCACCTTGGTAGCAGAGTTTGGCTGTCCCTCACCCAGTTTTTGTTACAGTTAATGGCAGTTATAACCCACATATGAAAATGATGATATTAACACCTGTTTGGTATAATTAGTTAATCACACACCTGACTATATTACTATAAAATCGATGACTTTGAGCAACCCATAAGATATGATGATGGTTTACAGGCAAAAGGTAGTCACACCAAATATTGATTTGGTTTGGATATTTCTTCTGTTAGCTCACTTTGTATTTTTTTTCACCTGCCTAAAACCTTTGCACAGAATTGTATATAATGCATGCACATTTTGAAGTTGCCATTAGATCATTTTTATCTTTTTTTTTTAACTTACTACAAATTCTAATAGCATGAAAAAACAAAGAGAAGGCAGCATTTGCCTGCAATTTTTTTTCTTATTTTTGCGGTTTAATTTTGTAATACATAATGCATATTCACGATCATGCATAGTAGAATATTGTAAATGACTACATAAATGAATATTTACAAGGAAATGCTTTTGTACAGATGTGCTTTCTTTGAAAACCAAGTCACACGATACAATAAATCCTGTATATTTCCCTTGTACATGATCGGGTATTTAAAGTAAGCATTTCTTTATTTTGATCACATATATAATGCTAACTGAACACTTTTATTTCAAATCAACCCCAGAGTGTTTTTTTTTTGTTTTGTTTGGATTCACCATAATTTATAAACTGGTAAGTGATGCAGGATCACATTTTCAACCAGGATAGATTTACAAGGTCCACTAAATTGAGTGGAGATGTCAGGAATGGAACCCTTGATGAACAACAAGCTGTGCCTCCTCCTCCTCCTAACAGAAACAGACACTGCATAGCAGCCATCAGTTGTCATGTGAAGTAACCAATTCCGTTTGTTCTGAGCAAATATTTACTAACGACTGATATGAAGTGATATGGAAAATATAATGATAGAGCACCTGTACTTCTTCACAAACATTGTGTTTCAGTGGAAGTTATGAAAGGAAAGAAAGATAAAAAAGAAACCGAATGCAGACACCACATCTAAAGCTGTAAACACACATTAAACTTTCACCAATGATTAAAAACCTCTTGCCTGTGATGTTAGCACATTCCACTGCATTCTTTGTGTGTTTTTATTTTGTTTTTAACTTTTAAAAAATTAGTTACACTATGTTGGTGCTGTTTAACATTTTTTGTTGGAGGTTTTATGCTGCAACTTATTGGAATTCACAGCTGAATGATATGTGGATTCCCTGTGGTTGATGAACGAGGGGTGGTTTGGATTGTTTCAATTATAAGATTTAGGAGGTTTTATATCCCTATGCCCTCAACAGCTTTCTTCAAGCAGTGTCTGCTGAAGATGGGAAATCCAGAGGGTTATAAGACTGCGTAAAGGAGGGGTTTTTTATGTATACATTTCTAAATATAGACCAGCTTTGGTTCTTGGCTATGTTTTGTCCATTAGTAAAGCAATAGTTTTCCACAAACAAATGAAACAGACATTTCAATTTAATTCACCGCAATGTGATTAGAAAAACACACTTAAGGTAGCTGCTTGTCAATGAATGTGCCACATGGAAAGTACAAGTTGTACAAATGTTTGTTATTTGAACACGGTGACAGCTGCTCATTTTCACAGAGACACAGCACACAAATGGAAAATGAAGTTTAACAAATTTCTGCAGAATAAATACTGGCCATTGGTCTGTCATCAAGGCAATGGGGTTATGGAGGTGTGATATTAGCAAGTATCAGGATGTGGCAGCAGAAAAATACTGAGCAGAGACAAAGTTGCTTTTAGAATAATAAATCTTTTCACCTCCATTCAACTGCTGCTGCCTATAGTAACACTGACTTACCTTAATATAGCAGAATTAATTATCCCTAAATACCCCATTAGAAAATTTAAGTCTGATTATGTTGCAGATTCCCAAAAGTAACAAGTCACTTTCGGTTATGCAGTTGTCATTCAAAGATTTGCTCTGCTGTCAAAGCTTTGTGCAAAACTGATTTACTGAGAGTAGTTTGCTGCTCCTGGGTACACAGCAAATTGCTGCCAACTGTGCGGTTTCACAATGCGAGTGTAAAAGGGCCCTAAAAAGTTTCACTTTCCCCTCCAAACTGTCACACATATTTTACAGTGGGTATAATAATGTGCATGCCACAGCCATATTTATACCTTAAGGAAATGGTACTCAACACTATCACTCTAAGTATGGCTTTCCTATATGGCAGAATGGGGCAGTCTAATAGATAGGACTCAGGGGTGTTGGAGGAACTAAGGAAGAGTTGTTCTTAAATGCAACCAATTCATGGCAATGGACCAAAAACCTGACCATCAGCATATTTGTAGATCCTACTGTATGTTGGGGGGAATTCTAATATTAGTTTTACCATAACACAGAGATTGACAAGAGCCCTTACTGCTATGATGGACATTGCATTTTCAACCTTTCATTATGCTTTTGCTAAAGAAAACAAATCGAGGCAGCAAAACAATCAAATCTGTTGGTAGATTGTCTTAGTTTTATTGGTCATTTTTGCAAAACAAGCTAGATAAAATTGGCATGTATATGGCTAGCATTTAGGCCATGTTATAGCAATTTTGTAGCAGAAAGGCCTATATTTTGTCAGTGGCAGAATCCTTAATAATGAACCCATCTTTACGTATGACATTGCTGGTTTGGCCAGCTGTCACTGGAAATTAGGACTGCAGGGATTCAACCAGAAACCCAAACACATCAGTAGCAATCTTTGGCTTTCACTTAGCTTCTAGCTAGAAGGTCCCTAAAGTTGGAAATCTCAGCCTTTCTGGCTGGTAATTTTGTACCACGCTCAATGCAGAAATTCTGCAAGTGAAAAAGTCTATCTTTTAAAGAAGATCAAACAGCACAGATGAAATAATATTTTTTTAATTCATGCAATTTAAGCAGTGTTTTATTAGGTATCCTTGAAAAAAAGTCTAAAATGTTTTGGATACCTTTTAATGACCAGGCCTATGCACCCCAGGATCTGACAATGAAAGGAATAGTTTCACTGGCTGTTACCAACATTCAATTCACCGATTATTTAGCTATTTTACAAAAAAAAAAAAACTATCGCTTCTAAAACAGATATTTTCTACAACATTCTGCTCACAAAGCATCTTATTTCCATATGCAAATTAGCCATCATCTGGTTTAGGTCGTCTTTTCTTTACCTGTAATGAGAGGAATATAATTCAGGCTCTTGATTCTAACAAAAGAATTCTTTGTGGCTGTAAATGACAGGCTTGTTAGTTCTGTCATTTGCAGGTAGCAGAGCAGCTCCTATTCTTTGTCCTTAGCAAGGATCGATGTAGTATATTCGCTTGTAAATCACTATCATTAAAATCAGGAAGAGTATTTATGTTCAGACTCCACCATTCTACTGACCTTACAATGCATCAATAATCAGCTGACATTGTCTGATAACAAGCTGTCAATGAAAACAGTAGGTTGCTGTCAGCTGAGTATAGCTGCAAATCTTAGCTCAGAGTACAAGCACAGTAATTTTATCAATGGTGGCAAAGCTTTACACACTACACAGACCAGAGGGTAAGTGATTTTTTTTAATCTGGAAAATGCTGTACCCTATAAGTTTATCACCTTTTTTTTTAAAAAAACATTTGTTTTTTTGACAGCATCATTCTTCGACTCTGCTGAATCCCTATCTGAATACAAGCTTGCAGCTAGCAAAACTAGAAGTCCTGATTTGTATACCAGCAGTTAACATTTTAATATTAACTAAAGCATTGAAAGAGATGGAGAAGCAGGTACACATTCAATTGCATAAAAGGATAGGGATGGGGTGACGTATGTTTAAAGCTGATCACCATCGTTGTACAGGCTTCGGTGCAAATGGATTTCCCAAGAAGACTGAACACACAATTGATCTACATATACTTTGCCAAAACATGAGGTTTGTTTTATCTGGTTTCCAGCTAGTGCAGTTCCATTATTGTGTAACATTTGATGCTGTTTTTTTTACTATAGGGAACAGTCACAGCTGTTCTTATATTTTGCTTTTTTGTGCATTTTCCTAGACTTTATATTTATATTGTTTTCTCCAGAAAATGTCTATTTCACAGCCTTTTTACCCGTGTAACATGGTTGCTTGACAACTATGTGTTTAGCTGGAAATATGTTACAGGGGTCACACCATTATGGCTAATTCCCCTGGTTTGGAATAGCTGCAGGGACAAGCGTGTACCACTCACTATCCAGATTACAGCATTACTCAGGTATGTAATTTATAATCAATATTTGGCATTTGGAACCCGGAGAGTGGCAAAATTATAATAGTTTAGGAAGTGTCAATTAAGCAGAAAGGCTCCACTTTGATGCATGATCAGACAAGACAGGTCATTGTTGCAGAAAGGTACAGGCCATGTCCCTTCTGAAATAATCCTTTCTACCTGCCTGATTGCTTGGGGTATCTGCCAAAAAAGTTTTGGATGCCAGGATAGCTAACAATCCTGGCATCCCCTGTATGTGGAAGACTCCAAAGCAAAATAATCCTTGCCAATCAAGATGGCCAAAGATCGTCTCCTGGAAGAGAAGGAAGTTAATGACGTGCCCCGTGACAGAATGTGGACAGGCAAGTATAGTAAATTTTGCCTAATTAGGCAAGTTTTTTTTTTTGATGCTAAACTCCAAACAACTCAATACACACTGTAAAAAGTTTACTTGCCAAATGGTTCTGTCCATCCAGTCCTGGGATTTAAAACACTATTGCTGGCATGAATGAGAAGCTCATTCCTCTGTCCTACACCTATCAGGATAATCCTGGTTAACACAAACACAGATGCACAAATTGTTAAGTCTCCTGCTGCTCTGCCCACTCACACTCTGAGCTCTGTTGTACAGTAGATTTTAGAAGGGTGATACCAAGTAATTTCAGATATTCAGACTGCTTGTGTTTTAATAAGTATACTTAATTGATAAATACAGAGCTGCATTAATGTATCTGCCTGCAAATCACTTTCCTGGATACCTTTTTCCGTTGTAAATACAGCTCCTTGTCACTAATAAATCATGAAACATACCTCTGACAAAAATATTTATTATACACAAAGCAGTATTTGCCAAGCAGGAAAAAAAGAAAAATTATACAAGTGTATTTAGCAAAAAAACAAGTCTATCAAACATTTGAAAAACAACCAGTTCTACTAGAACATCATGGCTTCCAGCCCATCCTCCATGAATTTCTTATAAATGGACATAAATTTTGCCACAAAGGCTTCAAGGTGATAAATTGCTTTGCTGCCCAGCTGCAGCCGATGTTCATAATAAGCCGCCATCTGTGCCACATCAGCTTTCAGCTGCCCATCGCAGTTATTGAGAAGCTCTGTTAACAGTGACTGCGGAGTAAACAAAGGATACATATAAATGTTAGAGAGAAAGATTTGAAGTAGTCTAAAAGGACACTGTAAAAGACAGAAAGAAAAAATATAGGAGCTGCCACAGCCGATTTATTTGTATATCCAGACAGTTTTTAGGGAGGTTTGTTTGTGTACAGTCAAATACTAAAATATAATATTATTTCAAGCTTCTTTTCCCTGACCATCAATATCAATCATCACTTTGCCTTTTGGTAAGACAAATGCTCTAAACATGTAAAAGGACAAAATCTGTGCCGTCTCCTTCACACAGACTCAGAGCAAGTGGACATAAAGACCAAGGTTGGTCAGCATTGCCATTTCCACCTGACCGTTCATAAACTTATTGGCACTAGAGTATTATGCAACCTAACTATATATAGGTTTCTTTTCAGATGCACATCTTACACCAGGTGAGTAAAAGAGCTGTTAGGTTATATAAATTCCCTTTACGTAGTCTTCAAATAAGTTCTTGCAACACCAGAAGAAATTCACTGTGTAACCATATTATTTGGTTTCAGTATATTTCCTGTTTTATTTTTTGACTGAAGCGTATAACATTTCACAACAAGGAAACCCATCTCGCCTTTCCTTGTTTAAGATGTTTTGTATGCAAATATATGGCAAAAAATATACTTTATACCTGCTGGGATTTCATATGCAAAGAATATCCCCTGGATAGTGACAGTAATTGTCCCTACACTGCTAGGGCATCAAGTAAGTCTTTTAAAGCTTTATAGGCAACTGTGGATTTTATAATGCTGGGGTTTCTTACAGACCACATTTAATATTCAATCATTTTTAACTGAATCATTAAATTAATGAAGCAGCAACAATGTGAGAGAAGTTAACAAGCCTTACTTTCAAGTTCTGTATATATTTCCCTCTCCAACAAAGAAATTCACATTGTATATCATACCAACAAAATGGATATATGAACTAGATATTGAAACACAAATTAACATACCTTCATTATGACTTCAGGAGGAATACAGTGTGTCAGAAGCTCATAAAGCCTTCCACGAACTTCAAGTAACCTTTGAAAAGTATGTTTGACAAATCAGAAAGAATCTTTTAAAACTTAAAAGAGATGTAAAAGATTTGTAATTATTTATGGTTTTTTTTCATACTTCTACTCGTTGTCTTTACCAAGAAAGGTCATAAAGGTACTATATAAAACAGGGACCCCATGTCTTTCCACAAAATAATAATCTATTGATCCAACAGCTCAATATGGGTCCCCAGTGTTCTCCCCAGCCCCTTTCAGCTGGGCACACCAATCGGCACTTTTCAGTCACCACCCGGCTGTTTTTGGGTGGTTACTGAAGGGTTGTGTCACAATACAGGGGCTGCCACCCACCTATAGCTTCTTCCCACCCAGCATAAAAAAAATTCTGGGTTTAACACAGGATCTCTAGCAAGGGAAACACATAGTGGCAGATAGACCTGGACAGAGGACTACATAATGTCCCCTGTTTTTTGTCTCATAATCTGAGTTTAACAAACCGAAGCCCTAAAATTTAAGAATCAGAAATTTGTCACGATAAACTCAAATGAAAAGCCCAGCATGTTTCACCAGCCAGCGGTGTCAAATCAACACATTAAAAGCTGAAAAGAAACCTCATTAAAAAAAGCTTATTCAATTTGCAAAACTTTTCAAAACTTTAAATATTTAAGATAGGAAGCACTAACAGAATAAAAAGTGCAATAATTAGATCTTGTAGATAGTGTCATCACTCTGGAATTATCATTATAAAAAAATATGCTAACCTTTGTGGTGTTTGCTGATTAACAATAGCATTTGCTGTCTCTTTGACATAAACCTCCCAATCTGTTTCTGGCAAGTCTTGGTCTGAACTGAAGGGATACCTGTTAGAGGAAAAAAAAATATGTAATAAATTTCTAAAAATGGTTTCCATTTCATTTACACACTTGTTCAAGAAATAACTTTATATATATGTATATATATTTGCAACGAACCTGTCACCAAGTCTGCATTTTATTTTCCCCGTTTTTAACACACTTTTAGAAACAATTTCAGTTATCTACACTTGAGTTTGATTTTTGTTGTCTGTCCATAAGTGTTTAGCTGTCACAATCTCAATACAAGTGGGTTTGTATTGATACAATCTATACATACAGGATTAGAAATAGGGATGAGTAGTTAAAATGTCAATAAAATGAGATGGTTTAGAACTACAAATTTTTGCCATCAAGATTATCCTCCACATGCAAGTCATGAAAATGCTCATCACTAGGGTTTTCACTTGGGATACCTTAGGCTCAGTTTTCCCTGAACAACAGCTAGCTGGTGGCAGTTCTGCCCTCCTAAAGTGTACCTAAACCTAAATTTCACTTTACATAAAAGGGTAGTACAACACCTAAGATAAGAAAAAAGTGGAAAATAATTTCCTACTGACAACAGAAGACTTGGTTTCTTACATAGGCACGGATTGCCTTAAAGTGTACCTGAACGCCGTAGAGACTTTGCAGATAAAAGTTACGTGTCTGTTTACCTTTTATTTGTTTCTATCTGATCCCAAGTTATTCTCGGACAAGGAAAGTTATACTAACAAGGCAAGAAACTCCTGTACCCCACCCCTTTCATCCCACAATCCTCCTCAGTTCACTTTCAAAACACTGTGCCAGAACTGTCACAGCACCCATAACAAGTGTGCTCCAAATCATCCTCCTTCTGTTGCAGCACTGTCATTGGCGGACTCTCAAATGTAAAAAGCAACCTACTGTATATTTCATTGATTTTATCTAGCCTCTCTACAACTGCTATAATATGAGCTAAAACAGATATTTTATGCAGATATATTATATGCAGTTATATTTTTTCTTAGGTCTCAGAAGATCCTAGATTGTAAACTCTTCGGGGCAGGGTCCTCTCCTCCTCCCGAGTCACTGTCTGTCATTTGCAACCCCTATTTAATGCATAGCGCTGCGTAATATGTTGGCGCTATATAAATCCTGTTTATTAATAAAAATATTAATATTATTATTATATCTAAAAATAATTCACATTTAAAACATTTACATACTGTTGGACACGACATGCTTCACATATCAGAAGAGCTTTTCTTAAGTTTCTTCCAGATTTTTCTGCTATTCTTCGAGCAAGTTCCTGTGGTAGTGACAATCCTTCTTTCTTGCATATGCTAAACAATACTGTGCAGATCTATGAAGAAATCATTTGTTAGCTATGTACTGCAGGAATGCAACACCAAAAGCTTGGATAATAGGCCACACAGCTTACTGGCTGAATTAAAGCTATAGTTTAATTTGCTTGTATTTTGCCTTGACTGAATCTCCTATCCCTGAACATTCTAATGACATTTTTATATAAAACATCTCCATTTAGATAATCAGTACTTATTTTGCTCCTGGGGACATTATCAGGTTTCTGTCCTTTTCTATGTAACGCTATCTAACAACTATGGCTGGTAGAGTGGCCAAAAGGATGTTTTGCAAAGCTTCCTAAAAGAGCATCACAGCATCCTGACTCCAATATTATAAGCAGTGTGTTGGCTCTTGAGAGGAATAATGCAAACATCAAAAATGCCTTGATTATTGGATGTCAAAGTAAGGGAGTATGTGTTCTTTTTTTCTGCTTGTATGCAGAGCCTCCATAAATGATGAAACTGAAATCCAATGAATGTAAAGGCAGCCAATATAATTGTGCAGGACTGAAAACTGTCTGGACTTCAGCTTTTAGAGAGGTAACCCTAAAAAATACTGAATACCTAATATGCTCACTAAGGAAAGCTTTCAAGTGCACACCTACAAATGTGTGTATAAAATAACACCTTTTAATAGACCTAGGAGTATATGTTGCTGCATTGATTAATCTTCAATTAAAGGGAGATGTTTTAGGCCCAAGTTATAAAGCTCTCCAAGACTGGAGAACATAGAGGATTGTGGGTGGGTGATCCAGCGAACTTGTAACGCATTTCATGGAAATAATTTGGAATTGGTTGGCAAATGTTTTCAGTCCTGGACTAGATCTATTCCAGGTTTGCTGGATCACCCAGGCTCTCCCATGATAGTCTATCTTCTCCAGTCTTGGAGAACTTTAATGAATCATGCCCTTTATCTGTGTGTGGAATAAAATTAGTAACACCAAAATGAAGTACTTCTGAAAAAGTGAACATTTCTATATTATGCTTTATACTTGGGAAATCACATAAAAAGGGTATCAGACTAATATATTACCGTTATTGACTGATGTTCAATCCTCAGTTTTTCCACCCCAGCTCCATACAGCTCTCTTAACAAGCACATGATTCTGGTCTTCTTTCCAGCTCCAGATGGTCCAAACACAAGGAGGTGAGGGAAGTCTCCACATTGTACCTAAAAACAATACGGCTTGAGAATTATTATTATTACACAGTATTTATATAGCGCTATCATATTACGCAGTGCTGTACAAAGTCCACATTGATGTCACTAGCTGTCCCTCATAGAAGCTAACAATCTAATGTCCCTACCATAGTCATATGTCATTACCACAGTCTAAGGTCAATTTTTGGGGGGAACCTAATTACCCAACTGCATGTTTTTGAGATGTGGGAGGAAACCGGAGTATGTGTAAATAATGTTATCCTTGTGGCCTAATGTTTTGCAAATAAACCTTGTTTTTCTTATATTTATATATTTGTATATTGCTTTCTATATTGTATCTGTACAGGAGGGTGGCCATGTTTGCTCGTTTGCAATGTTTAGCTTCAAAGCTTCTCCTGCAATATTGGAAAACCAAATACTTCTTGTGACAGGTTGGGGTCAGTTAAAAATGAAGCTAGTATGGTCTAATCATACAGGTATCAATGTTCCACCCAGAATATTTTTAAATCCGAGTGGTAATAAATTGTAGGTGGGTGGCAGCCCCGGTAATGTGACCAAACTCTTCAGTAACCACCTAAAACCAGCCAGATGGTGACTAAAAAGTGCCGGGTGGTTCGCTCAGCTAAAAGGGGCCGGGGAGATCACTAGGTATGGAGAGGACACGTGGTTTAGACTTCCTAAAAATCGTAAGAACTCCCTGAACTGTGGCGTAGAGGAGGTAAACTGAGCTAAACTAACAGCACCACCCTGTCAGTCCGTTAATCCATCACTACTGCACTACCAATGGGAATATGTGACAAGGAGCCATACAATAACATTATGTAGACACCTACTAGACAATCATTCTGGTACAGAAGAATTGGATTTCCCTGACTGCTTACCAATCAAAGAAATACTTCAGAGATTTCGATAAGAGGCAGATTCAATATTCTATAGATCATCATTCGCCACCCATGGTCTGCCGGTGTGTCAGGAGAAGGACCCCGCTGGGGGAGGGGGAGCACTGGCCAGAGGCGTAGACCATGTCTCCTGTACGTATCCCAGACTCAGGGAGGTGGGTGGGATGTGTCTCAGGATCAGACCTGCGATGGGAGAGTGGGCGGTTTCTGGTATCATGATATCACTCTGGGGGAAGTTTCTTCCCCTTTGAGTGACAGTAAATTTAGTGGTCCGTAGGTCCAAAAAGCCACCACTGTCATAAATGACCGGGTCTAGGCGGAGGCTACGGATTGTAAATTCTGCATTGATTTTAGGGGAGCCTCTTCATCATCTTTCCTTCATTTCCATGCCACTGGTAAAGGATTCCAATGTAAGCTCAGAGTTGTACCATGTGATGAGCACTCTCCCGCCCCCATGTGACAGTGCTGGACCAATCACCAGAGGAGTTTAGTGCTGAATATAAACTGCAGGGGACAGAGTCTGTTGTGGTGCGGTTATCGCTTCCTCATACCACTGAGCTGCTGTATCCAGGGAAACGCTACATGTAGCACTTCAGTGGCCCAATAAAGAATGAATAGGGGCAGCAGGGAGTTATTTGTACTGATCACTGATACCAGATGTCAAACGCTGGTTCATTATAAATTTGCACTGAGGTGCTGGCGGCTCAGCAGCGGGTCAGGTGACAGATTTCAGGAGGCGCGCCAACATACATGTTTCCTGCTTTCGATCTGCCCTAAGTGAAGGCCAAAGTCCTGCACTGACAAAGCACAGGTCAGGTGTAAATTTGACCTCCAAAACACATACAAAAGACACAACTCCATGCAGCTTATTTTTTAAATTAATCTTGATCCAGTACCAGTCTCTGTACAGCAGAGCTCAGCCTAGAACAAGAAACCAATCAGTTATACTGCAGTACAAGGGCAATGCTGATTGGTGAATAACAGAGATGATGTCATCAGTTATCTTTCACTCTCCAATCACCGGCTGGGGGAGGGACATGACCTGTAAGTGTTAGCTGTCTGCAGTACAGGAAACTCTCCTTGACAGGTCTCCCTTCTTGTCCTGTGCTGTATGGCAGAGCTATACAAATGTCAGAACTGGATAGACAGATTTCTGTATATGTTATGCTGTGTGCCTGTAGATTAGATTTAAGCACCTCACACATAGTAAAACCTGGCATTCATACAGCAATGCTGGTAGGATTAATACATCTATAGCTGGCCTTCTATAGAGGAGTCTATGACAGGAATATTCTGGTCAGCACAGCCAGACACAATTACCAGATTCTTGAGCTGGGCCGCCTGCTCCTTATGGTAGTCCAGCTTGGAGAGGGCACTGGGCCGGTATTTGTCCACCCACAGGCTCATCTTGTTCTCCACACGGGGCACCAATACTTCGCCTTCAAATCCGGCGCGAAACCAAACATCCCCCTAACCCGCGAAATCCCAATTCTGACACGCGCATGCGCAATGCTCCGGCCCATGGTGACAATCGGATGATAGGAAAGCTACTTCCGGTAATTTATTGTCCTTACTACAGGAGCCTAAGGCGCATTTAGCTTAACAAGAAATGGTCTTCGGAAAAATGGCCGCTGCTCTTGCTACTTTTTTGGCATTTGTATTTAGAATCTAATGTTAGAAAAGATAACTGGCACACGCCGCTGCTATTGTTATTATTATTGGACTTCTAATCAGGGATTTTTCTATGATTTTGTTAAAAAAGATGAAATTGCTTAGAGCAACCAATCAACGTTCAGATACAGCAAGGGATGTGATTGGATGCTTGTCACACATAAAAAGTGTAGGGATTGTTTCGCCTCATGAACGCAGTACAGTGAATGTTTTTATTCTGTTTTGCATTCCACCAACGACCATAAGTGTTGATTGTAACATTTCTAATAAAGTGAATGTATATGCAAAAACAGTACATACTTCATGTATGCCTGGAAAGTAGAACAAATAAATGATGATGTGTCTTCCTGAAAATGTAAAAAAAATTGGCGATGTCTTTTTGCATGTTTGAGATCGGCACTTTGTGAGCCCCCCTTATATAAAACGTTAAAAATCTGATAGATCCATTTATTATTACAATATTTGTTAAAGCTCCAACATATTACACAGCGCTGTACAAGTCCATAGATGTATCACTGTCAAAGGCATGTGTCTTTATCACAGTCTATGGTCGACTTTGCCAATTACCTAACTTCATGTTTTCAGAATGTGGGAGGAAATCGGAGTAACCCCACACAAATAAAGGGTGAACCTCCAACTCCTTTTAGATAGAGTTTTGAACCTGGGACCTAGCGCCCTGGTAAATCTAGCCTTGGCCGTACCTGTAATGATAAGTAAAGTAGGAGTCCAAGTTGTAAGTCACTACACACTGGAACTTTAGCTCTTGGGCCACAGAGTCAAAATATACCTGTCCACTTAATTTACTATAGGGGATTTACTTAAAGAGAAGCTGTCACCTTACCCACAGGATGAAGTGAAAAGATGTAAAGGTCTGCACTGAAAAGTCCCTGAACATTTTCTTGCCCTCACCCCCTTACTGCTCTTCCCATAATGGTGAAGTCAGCGTAGTCACCATCTCAGGAGAGAAGTGGATCTGTTATGTGCATTTGGCTGCTGGGCCCAAGTACTGACAGGGACTCTAACATTATAGAAAGACTAAAGCTTCTTTTCTTTTAGCTCCTTACAAGTGTGAAATTATCTTTTTTGATCCTTTTCATTGACAGAAAAATTAACAGGGAACTTAACACACATCACTATTCAGTAGTATGGAGAGAGGAAGGTGAACGGGTGGCACCCTTCTATTCTCTTCTTCATATAAAAATGACAGCAGTTTTCTCTGCGCATTTATTTAGTGATCACCAATGGCTTATCACTGTACAATATCGGGGAATCATGTACACACACTAATCATGATCGTTCATCTTGGGCAACAAATACCTAGCATGTGTACACAAATGAAATCATACCTCTGAACAGATGATTGCTTGTAGGAGCTTCCATAACACACTGCATCAGATTTAGTTCCTGCCATGCCTTATTGATCTCCTGCTTTCTGATTTTACTAGTAGCATCTGCAGTGGTATATCCTTTATGTTTTGTTATCAGAAGAAGATATTGTGTAATCATCATGAACATGTCCTAGCAGCAGCAAGAGACCAAAGAGGAATGCCACTTGACCACCAGCAGTGGGCATTCACCTCTAGTAATTGTTGTTGGCACTGCAGGAGACAGGATATCACAGGAAAAACCTGGGATCAGGTAAAGGTGCCAACTTATTCTGTATTCTGTATTATTTCACCTTAGAATCAAATTCAAGCTCCTGTGCTTTGCCTTCAAATCCCTACACAGTTATTGTCCCACTTATATTTCTGACCTGGTAAAAAATCCTCCCCCTGCCGCTCTCTCCGCTTCTCCAATGACCTACTAATGACTTCCTCACTCATAACCTCATCACATGTACGGCTCCAAGACTTCTCTAGAGCTGCCCCAACTCTCTGGAATGGTCTTCCTCGTCCTATTCGGCTTGCTCCTACTTTCTGCTCGTTTAAAAGAGCTCTCAAAACACATTTTTTCAAACTTGCCTACCCATCTTCTTCTGTCTTTTGAAGCCACCACTACTTCCCACCACTACATATCTCCCATCCTATTGTACTAGATTGTAAGCTCTTTGGGGCAGGGTCCTCTCCTCCTGTATCACTGTCTGTATTAGTCTGTCATTTGCAATCCCTAATTAATGTACAGCGCTGCGTAATATGTTGGCGCTATATAAATCCTGTTTATTATTAATAATAATAATAATAATATCACAAGCAATATGTTAATGTACAGTGCATTAAAACTGTATGTTTAATAGATGTTTGTTATTGTTCATAGATTGAAGACAATTACTTCTCATAATATGGTTGTTAATATTTGTTGTCACATTTTGTAAACCATTACTTCCATTGTATTTCTTTATTCCATTATTTACTTTATTACTTTATTCCAGTAATTTATTGGTAGTATTGTGTTTTTTTTCACCACTAGATGTCACAATTTTTCTTTTCAAGAATTCTTGTTACCTGTTCCTGTGTTTCATTTGAAACAATAGCAAAAACCACAAATATTTGAAACGCATAAATCTATTATCTGTTTTTTTTTTAATTTTATGTTATATTGTTACAGTAATTTATATGTACACAGAGAATTTCCTGAGTAGTCCTATGTAGAGCCCTCTTCCAGAAAATGGTAATTGACAGCCTGGAAGAATGATATCACTGTGATCATTAAAATTACACAGTATTTATATAGCACCAACTTATTACACAGTGCTGTACATAGTCTTGTCACTACCTGTCCCTCAAAAAAAATCTCACAATCTAATGTCCCTATCATAGTCCTATTTCTTTAAGTTTATTAACCTAACTGCATGTTTTTGAAATGTGGGGGAAATCCACACAAACACAGGGAGAACCTGCAAACTCCATGCAGATAGTGTCCTGACTGAGATTCAAAACTGAGGCCCAATGCTGCAATGGCAAGAGTGCTAACCACTGAGCCACCCATATAACTTTTAGTTTTAAAACTCATAGACTTTACATGCTGCATCTTCTGTCCATTTTGCTTAAACATGAAGTAGAAAGAATCTCAGTGCAGCTTTATGGTGGTGTTTGGTTAAGAAGTATTTGGATAAAGAATTTGCATAGTGAATTTGTTTAACAGACGTGCTTGTTTATAGATAAGTATTTGTAATGGTAACAGGAGTACACATTAGATGTCAACCTTACTAAGGTAGGCGTGTATCTAATGGCTGGTGGTTGTCACATAATAGTAAAGCATATTACAGGACATAATTATCTGGTGTTAATCCGAAGAATCCTTGGAATAATATTACTAGGTGACCCAAAAAATAATTTGAGCACCACTAAATAGGGGACTTTTAGTCACCCATAAAAATACAATGAAGAATACAATCCCTGCATCCTGTGGGTCTTAGTGCCAAACAAAGAAGCACATATATGAGAGGCTTTCCTAATGAATAAATATAAGGTTTAAGGAAAGTGAAAAATATGTATCACATATCAGATATTTTTCTTGAGCGAGAATCTGACATGTGTACAGCGGTTGCCCGACATTGTTTATGGATCTGTCAGAATGGATCAAGAACGACCCATGGGAAACGACGGCTATACAAGTCAAAGGAGGAAAGCACAGTGTGGTCCTCTTTCTATAGAACAGAATGGGTGCTGTGTGTATGGCGCTTGTTTGTTCATCTGTCACTCTCTGACACTGGAAACGATCATCATGTGCAAAGAAAAAAATTGCAGACTTCTGTATTTGTGGAATGCTAAAGATTCTGGTAGAGGCTGCATAGCAGAAATATGTAAAAATTTGCATTAAACATGCCCACTTAGGCTAAGTACACACGTGCAATAGTTCTCGTTCGATAATCAGCTCAGGGCGGATATTGGACGAGAATCTTGCTTGTGTACAGTGCTCAACGACCGCCATGGTGGATCTACGGACGATTAACGACGAACATTGGTAATGGAAGTGAAGGGGGAGAGAGTGCAGCGGGACGCTCTGTCGCCCCCCCCCCCCCCCCCCCCCCCATGGTGATGTATGTACAGTACTCATTCATGCATTGTGCAGTCGTTTGTCATTGGAAAGGATTGTGAAAGATCCTTTCCAATGACAAATACTGCAAGCATGTACAGGTCTATTCATAAAGCAGCAAATCTGGCATTCACTAAAACATTCCCTAGTGGAGAATCTTCTAGGTCTATGTGTTTCAATGACAGTAATTAATTCTCTGCCAGGGAATGTTTTAGTGGACCCCTAAGTGTTTTTAGGAAAAAAAATCCTTGCCATCCGTACAAAGCTGAAGGCTGCAAGCACTGTGTGGTCTTGGTGATGCTAATTTAGTATGTATCAATATATCATTTTATAACTTCATTTTCCTTCCTCTTCCTTATATATCTTTCCCCTTATTCAATCATATACAGCTTCATAGCTATACCCTGTTGTGGGAAAAAAGTAAAAGCCAACACCAGTGTACCCACAAGTTCTAATACACCTGCCAACACAGAAGTCGCCCTCCCACAGCTTTTAATTTAAAAAATATTTTTTGTATTCATATTTTTTTTCCAGATGTCGTATAGCTCATTTTATGAACTTGGGTGAGCCATTTGAAGAACAAGTGGACTTGTGTTAAAGTATGGAGGTGACAGACACCAGGACCAATTCTGGAGTCCAGAGTGGGTTAGTAAAACTTTTGTTTTATATGTGGGAAGGGCAAGTAAATGAAAAATAAAGCTAGAGGTGGGTTTTAAACTCCTAAAACAAAAGATAACACTGTGTTTAAAGTTCTAATGATTGTTTTTGCTGGAATATTTGGTCTGTTTGTAAAAGTAAAAAAAGGAAATAGGTGTAAATGAAACAAAAATAGAAATCTAGGAATACTGTTAGTATAAGTATTGATCACATGCAGTTACCAGAATACCATAATGAGGTGGTAAGCCTTTAAAAGTGAAAACATTGCCTATTTATAAAGGCATGGTGATCACTATTTTTATAATGCCAGATATATAAAGATTATTGTTTTTTTATTGTAAGTGGCTATTGCAACAAACAAACACCAATGATAATCATTGTGGCATATGACGTTCTCCACTTTCATAGTGAGGAATTCTTTCAAAAAAACTAAAAGTAGCAACCAGTCTGATCACTACTCTATAACAATAGTAATAACCAACCTACAACAGTAAGACTTGTGGTCTTCTAATAATGGCGATTCTGCTAAAACTTTCAAATGTCCGCATTTTTCAGACATCTGTTTATATGGTTGGTAATTCAGGACACAGCAATTTGCCCATATTAAACATAATAGAAGAAACAGGTTCCACATCCCAATCATATATAATGGAAAGGAATGGAACCAATAAAGAGGTTCACTAGGAAAGAAGGAAATCCCAAAAAGGTATTTAAAACAAATAAAAACCATCAAAAATATCATATAATCAACAGACATATAAATCATACAAAATCATCTGGTATGATGCTTCATTAAAAACACAAGAACAGACTTTGCCGATCAACGCGTTTCACAGAGCTGGTCTGCTTCTTCAGGAGTGATATAATGCAATGATGTGGCATAAAATTCATCAGAGAAGAAATATGCAAACCATCAATTTAATGTGGAATTACATCAACAGAGTAACCAAAACAGAACAAACTGTTTCAAAAATACAAAAAAACAACCAAATAATATTGACACAGACAAATAAACTACTTAACATATGTATAAGTAAATTACGTTGTCAATATATGATATGAGGGCAAAGATTATAAGTCACAAAATTTCAGAGGATACCGCTGGAGCCAAACTACAGATCCCAATGATTGAAAAAAAGAGGATGCTGCAGGCAGAAAGGGAGATACATAAAAGTTCCCAAATAGATGCAATATTTTATAGGAATTTCATTGTAGACACAGGCTTTTATATACATAATCCAAAAACTATTATTGTGGGGGAATACTTACAGATCTATTACCTTAGGATACTTTTAACATGGAAGATGGCATGATGGCCTCGTTGACAACACCATCACTAAGTTCCTATATTGAAAATTAGTTGTGGTGAAAGAATAAAGAACCTTCCTGTTAAACCAGTACAACTTTCCAAAACTACAACTTACATCTGTAGACCTGTACCAACTAATGCCCAGCCAATATACAACTCAAGCCATCAAAACTTTCCATTCCTGAGAGGTTATTATTTCAAGATTCTTGGAAGACATGTGCTGTAACTTGCAGGTTACAACCTGTCAATGTCGATTTGTAAATGCTGTCATTCTCTGATATAAGAAATACTCAGCATATTTTCTCTTAATGAGCTCATCTTACTTGTATTTTAAACTGTTTAACCCTTGCAGTCTTCTTGTATGTGTGCAAAGAACAATTGTAAATTATATGTTACCAAGTTTGAATAGTAAACATATTGAAGTGTCCAGCCCATTTTCTATGAATAGTGATAACTATCACAATTTGGTTTTTTAGACTGATTAGTTTTAAGGAGTTTTTGCAATTTAAAAATCTATTTTTGTGTGCATTACATAAAGGTAAATTCAGTCACACAAAATAAATCTAGTCATAAAATAAAATAAAGCGAAAAGCAACTATAAAAAATAATAAATATTTATGAAAAATACAAAAAAAATGTACAAAATCACCTTTCATTGACTTTAATCCTGGAGTTTATTTAAAAAAAAAAAGCAATAGTAAAATCACTCAGAAAAATGAATGGGTTAACCTGGAAAATGCAGCTGTGTAAAGCCAGAAAGACATTTACTATAATTTGGGATTCGCCTACTAAAAGATCAAAGTGGGGTTTCAGAAGTCTTTAGGCAGGAATATCTTCTTTTGCCATTTGTATTTGCCCCATTTTTGCTTCTATTAGACCAGAGCATAAAAAAATAAATAACATGAACACCTGCTCTTAACTTATTAGAGGTTTCAGTCAATCAGAGTTCAGTCCCATGGTGTGCAAATATATGTTTTAAAGTACCGTAGTTTTTTTCAAACCAGTGGAGATGGCAGGCTGGGACTTCTCTGCCTTTTTGATCATAGATTTTTGGAAGGAAAAAGTTGCAAGAGATAAGACTGCATGGTTCATATGTGCACCTCTCAAACCCTACTGAATCTTCATTTGAAATCTTCTATATACATTTCAGATGTATGAAAACAGATGGAGTTCAATGTCTTGTTTCTTTTCTTTCTAAAGCAGCCACAGCCTGAGCAGAAAAGCCTGAGCTGCAGAGTGGGACGTTTGCTCACCATGTGGATGCATTAATCCCATTTCAAGCAAAACTATGAAACTTTAAAAATTTGCAATCAGGCAGGTCTTTGTTGCAGACAAACAATGTCCCATCTGCAATAAAACATACTTAAAAAAATAAAAAAGGTGAGCTGTGCTTGCCAGGATGTGCTGGGTATCTGCTTATTCCTTGGGGCTACCAGGACTGATTGAACTCATATGCATGCATCATTCCAGCCTGCCAATCGGAAGATGTGGAAGCAGGATGAGGAGCAAATTAGGATAGCAGTGCCTGTAACACTATAAATGACCTGTCTGATGGCAAAATTTTTACTTTTTCAACTATTTTTTAAAGTTTTGCTTTTTTTTCTTTTAAATGGTTCCAAATACCTCCTATTAAGTCACCTCCTGACCCAGCCATGACTCTTCAGGAGATTTGTCAACCTTTACAGAAGGAACACTGCTTCACACAGAGAGCAAGGGTGACACTCAGCAGCATGGTAACAGGGCACATGCTTTTCTACCAAGGCCTGATGATGATTAAAACTTAATAATTTAAAATGAAAGTTCAGTTGGGCGTTTAGAAATATATACAGTATGTTCAAAAACCAAAAAAAACAAAATAAGAAAACAGGTAAGCATGGTGAGTGACAAACACAAGTCTGCAGAAAAAAAATAATAAAATTAATATATATATATATATATCTACACTGTATATATATATATATATATATATATATAATATCTACAGGCTGCAGCTTTATCCTGTCCTGTGTCTTTTATTTATAGGTTATTAGTAACATCCTAATTTAGGTCTCTGAAATATTTCTCTTGTGAACTCATACATCCATCATCTGGCTTTCAGAGCACTAATACGTTTATGGACATGGTTAAGATGATTCACATGTGTATTCATAGACTTGGTTAAGATGATTTAGATGTGTTCTCATAGACATAGTTTAGATTTCCTGAATGCCATCTTTTCCCTATGGCTTTAGGAGAAAAAAAATCTTCCTTTCTACATGTGGCTGTCAAATTTATGGGCCATTCAAATAGTTCAAATATGAAACACAATATAGTACCCGTACATGCATAGGGTTTCGGAGATTTTCACGTCTTTAGTACCATAGGATAACTGTGTGATCAAAAAAGAAATAGAGCACACAGCAAATTAAAGAGTAAGTAAACCTTAGAAATAAACATTTATCTGTTGTATTCTTTTAATGTCTTAGGGCCTGCAATGTTCTGTCATGGGTTCCTAAAAGTAATGACAGCCCCTTTCCATCTTCAGTGAGAGTCACAGCTATGTAATGGAGAAACACAATCCCTCAATATGTTTAAGAATTTTTTAAAGTTTACCTTATGCTTAGCAGTGATTAACAAATGATAAAAGTTTACAATGTTGCCTGCAGTGTTCAGCAGATTTTGTAAAGGTTTATAAAGCACTAACACTAATTTTCTTACAATTTTACAGAGCATGTTTTAGCGCTCTGGAGGTTTTACAAGCTTGTGGAGTGCTTTGCAGTGCTCAGAGGTCTTTACAAGTTTATAGAAGTTTAAGAAGAGCTACACGGTGCTCTGTAAATGTTAAAAGTTTACGGCACATTCTGAAGTGCTCTGGAGATTTTACATATTCATAGATTAGCTTGCAGTCCTCTGGAGATGTTACACATTTATGGAACTCTCTGCAATGCTCTTGAGATGTTACCTGTTTATTGAATCCTTTCCAGTGCGTTGCAGATTTTAAATATTTACAGTGTGGCCCGCAGTTCTCTAGAGATTTTACCAGGTTATGGAACCTTGCTCAGTGCTCTGGAGACGTTATATTGGTCTGATTTATTAAAGCTCTCCAAGACTTGAGAATATAGAATATCATGGGAAAACCTGGTTGATCCAGATCTATTTCAAGTTTGCTGGATCACCCAGGTTCTCCAATGAAAATCTATCTAATAAATCAGACACATTTATGGAACCTTCTGAGGTATTCTAAAGATTTTACATATTGATAGTGTGGCCTTCAGTGGTCTGTATATATTACATATTTATGGAATCCTCTGCATTGCTCTGAAGAGACACATTTATAGTGTGGCCTGCAGTGATTAGATTTGTCCGTGCTATAGGGATTTTACACTATTGGCTTAATTTATTAAAGCTCTCCAAGTCTGGGGAAGATTGACTATCATGGAGGAGGTTTGCTGGATCACTCAGGTTCTCCCATGATAGTCTTTCTTATCCAGTCTTGGAGAGCTTTTTTTAAAATTAGGCCCTATGACAAAATGCTCAAAAGTGCTCTGGAGAATATACATTTTAATGGAACCCTTTTCCATGCTTTTGACATCTTTTGCCCCTATGGAAAGTCGAAACTTCTTGCTAATTCTTTATGTGTCCAAGGAACACAAATTCTGATAACCTGCTCCCAGAGTCTATATGATAAAAAACATTCCTAAACTTCTTATTAAAAGCTTCCACCTTTTTTAGACAGAGTCTTTGAAAAAAAATCTTATGGTTGGATTGAGTGATAAAATGTGTGATGAGTTTTTCAGAGCTTTACAAATATGCCCCCAAGTGAGAGAAATTGTTGTGTGTCACTGGAATGCGTGCATGAATGGTATACATATGCAACAATAAAATGTAGCTACAGGACACAAATAGATATATAGTTAAACACCTTTCCACACACCCATAATTTTAATAGGAGGCCAATGAATTAAACAAAAAGGTACACAGTTAATTAATGTGAAATTAATCCTGTTTACAAAGTTTCTTAATTACAGTCAGAACAAGGCACAACTTGTCAGTGTCCTCAATAGACAGCCAGTATGATTTATGAGTAGCAAGGTGAAGAATTCAGAGTAAATAACGTGTAATGTCTGTTGACTAAATCCCATGATATGCCAATTGCTCTGTTGAATTAGGATGATGGTGCTGTCTGTCTACAATCCCACTACCGATATGTTATTGTAAAACATTACTTAAGATAGGGGAATAATAATTGGTGTCATAACAGCCTGCAAAACGTGCTGGAGCTTAATTACTTCATTCCTTCCTTCCAGTTTGTCAAATAACACTGTGGAATTATAATAATAGAATAACTTTGAACTTTGCACATGATTGTATAGAAATATCTCCAGGTCATGGATCCTATAGCAAAGTCAATGTTGTATCAGTCTTTGGCTGCTTTGGAATGTCTGGATCTCGTAGATCTTGTAGTGGTATATACACAGCACTGTACAGTGAGGTAGGACTGGCTAATAATGCCATCTCATTGGGTACATACTTCTCGCACTATATTCGGGTAAGTCCATGCCAGTTTTATCAGTGCCAAACACTTTAACTGTCCTAGAAACCCAATAGTGAATCATACTTAATATTGGAATAACTTTGCAAGGTGCCTTATAGGTCTTATAGCAATTGAATCATCTGCTGCAGCAGTGACATTGTACATCTTTTTGTCAATGGAATCAATTGCTGTTGATCATCTTTAATGATGTAGGGACTGTATAGACAGTGCTGCTCATTTTATGGAGAGAGGAAGATGAGAGGGAGGGACCCTGCTGCATTCCCCTTCTCAAAAGGAACCAATAGCGGTCATTGGTTCTGATTTAGTAAAGCTTTCCAAGGCTGGAAAGAATACACTTTTATCAAAGAAGCTGGGTGATCCAGAAAACCTGGAATGGTTGTCCTAAAAGTCATTTGCAATTTATTAGAAAATATTTTTAATCCTGGACCAGATCCATTCCAGGTTTGCAGTATCACCCAGCTTCACTGATGAAAGTGTATCCTCTCCAGCCTTGGAGAGCTTTAAGAAATCATGAAATTAAATCAGAAATGATGGTCTGTTGTTTAGTTATTTGGTAAAAGGATCACTAAAAGTCAGTGAGGGACATCTATAAAATGCTGGATTTTCACAAATCTAGCACATGTAAATAGCTTGACTTATGGATTCCAGAAAGTTCTGTGACTTTGGGCTTCATTAGGATCGCTGGATCATGTAACTCTCTCAGCAACATTGTAGACCATACCAGGTAATATATATGCAGGTAAAATTCCAGTTTTATTAACCCTAAAAATTCGAGATTATGCACATAGATATATGTGGCTAAATCCAAGGCATTATTTATGAATGTGGCAGAACACCAGAATTGCTGTAAATTCAAACCTAAGTAAAAACAAATCAAACAAAAAGCATAAATACAACAAAAAGCAAAATGGATATTTTAGTTAAACATTTTTACAGTGTTTTAACAAAGCAGCTCCATCTTCTTTTATCACAGACAGAATCAGTTAGAGAAGACACAGAAATAAGTTTTATTTGTAGAAATTGTTATCTTGACGCATGTGATTGCCATTGCTGTGATCAGGCGAGTAGGAATCACAAATGTTTGCTCCAGGCTCCACTACTATGCAATTTTTTTCATCTTCTTCATTTTTATTGTGCTGACAGATTCTTTAATATTTCACAAAGCAGTACACACAGACATTAACATCAGCACATACTACACATCTGTTTTGCCTTTTGTGATTAGTCTTCATTCCATTAGAATGTTAGCTCCTGGGCAAAAGTATCAATCCTTTTTTTTTTATGTATTTTATTTTAATTTCACCTATATACTACTATTATTAAGGGCTGTAATAGAACATGAGGATTGAAATAAGAAACTGCCATGTTACAGTCATACAAGTATGCAAACAGGGCAGAGTTAGATTGAACTGCTGGCATGTTTTTGAAATGTGGAAGGAAACTGTGACTGCCAGAGAAAACTAGTGTGAACATAGCAAGAACGTAATGTTCCTGACTTGAACTCAGGTCACCGGAGCTGCAAGTTTCAGTGCCATCTACTATGCTGCCTAAAGACCTGCATGCAGGTATTCATTGTCTAAAGCTATGCACACACGTCAGATAATTGTCGCCCAAGACGAGCATGACCAAATCGGACATTTGTACATCAGTTTCCTGATCACCACTATGAATGGATGAACAACTGAATGGAAAATTACACAACTGTGTGTGTGTATGGAGTAAAAGCCCACAATCTGCACTGAATTCATATAGGCAGGGGTTGCAGTGATATATGATGGTGGTTTGCATTAGGTACACACTTTCCTTATGTAAATACAATCAGCAGTCACAGTTCAGTTTACTTGGAATTTAAATTCAAACACAATGGAAGAATTAATAATGAATGCAAAGCGTTCGTATATATGTGATCTCTCATATGTATCATATGTTTTATTTTAAAAATATTAACCTTTAGGTTTTACAAGAACACAAAGACGCTTACGCATACTTTTATAAATATATTCTAGTCTAAAATAACAAACATTTTGCTCAGCTTAGTTGTTATTTGCATTATATCAATAGATACATGAAGCCAACATGTAACATCAACGTTTGTTGCCTTTTAATCATAGGGTGCCAATTATATGAGAACTCTAATTCAATCATAAACATTTAGCATATTTTACTTATGGTTGAAAGGGGTGCTTTGAAATTTTAGGTAAAAATGTTATACAAAAATAAAGAGAATCAAGTATCAGTAACTGTTGATTACAACTAAAATGTATAGGGCTATACCAGCCTAAAAGTTACTATTCAGTAAATTTATTGGAATCTTTTCTCAGTATACAAATAATATATGCACCATATATATTTGAGTATAAATGGAGATGTTTTTATCTTTAAAATGCTTTTACAAAAACCTTTCTTTATATTCCGGTCACACCAGTAGATGGCACTGTGTCTTAGAGTAAAGTGTGTAACAAACTCTTGCCACCAGAGACAAGAAGTGTTAATAAAGAGTGGCTCACTTTACTTGAGGACACAATGTCATCTACAGGTGGCCAACAACCAACAACAAAAGTTTATTTAGGAGCAAGTGAACCATAAGTACAAAATGCTTTAACCTGTAAAAAGGTTTTCCCTTCTAAATGAATGTTCTAAAATTAACGTACCATGGGTGTATTTATTCATGTTAATTTTATTGGCATTTCTATTGATTATTGATTTTAATGTTAGCAATCACTGCTGCATTTTGTGCCCTAATTGCCCCTTCTGAAATAAAAACCCTGCCTGCTTGTTTTTAGGTTTGAAACTACACCTCTGCTTTAATGAGGCCTTTAGGATCCCTAGTTAGTTTTCCAGATATGCAATCCCTTTTAACTCTAGCATGGCAGAAGAAACTCATGTGTTTTTTTCTTGGCAAATGTTCAGATTCTGTATTCAGACACTCGACTGATGCCCTCTTGTTTATACACTTGTGGCTGAATTCAGGCTGCAGCTTGCAATGGTTCCGTTTGAGCTGCATGTACTTATAGCGAGTATAAGCATGGAAATCATAACAATCAGTGTTTACAGTTTTAAATATTTAACATGTGCCTGTGTGGTTGGGCATGATAGATAAGTTGATCCAAGTCATTTTGTTACAATGAGGGAATTACAAAAGTATACCTGCAGATATGCTTTTAATTCATAAAACCAACAAAAAATAAAATATACACCACACACAAAAGCAGTTTGAGGTTAGTTAATTGTTTCTTCTTTATGCTTATATGTTTTATTTCCATCTTATTTATTAGCCAAATAAAGAGTAGACCGTTTTGTACCATTGTAATAAATGAGTGAACCCCCCAAAAATTTGTATTTGTTATACCCACTTACTTAGCTCCCAAAAAATCAATAACTAGAGCTGTAGAATGTTTACCCATTTATTGGGTCAGGCTCTGGGATCTACTGGCTGCTGATCTGAAATTATTGTATGAAAAGGGGCAGGGAGATTTTTTAATGATTTCTATTTCAATTCAATAGTAATTATTGGGATTTTGTTGCCAGTTTATTAACTTTAACCTCATTCTTTGCATATGATTCTAGATTTAATGTATTTTATGCATGTTATTTACTTTAATTATAGCAAGCTTATTCAACCTTTTCTTACTCTAGAGAAACTTTTAGAAATTTCAGGTCTTTGGAAATTCCTTTTAAAAATGTATTTGGGGTTCATTGAGAGAACGTTCTTTACCATGATGATCTTTGTGAAGATGTCCACCTTACATTGGTGGTCCGAAGTACAGGCAACTAAAAAGATCATTAGTGTCATGCTTGTGATTCTATTCCTTGAACTATGCAAGCACGATTAAATAGGGGGACAGTCAACCACAGCTCAAGGAACTCTTGTAAACCTCTGGAGGAAACCTAGAGAACCCTAGGTGAGAATGACTGTTCTATAGTATTCCTCTTATCCCTTCCTACTGCAGATCCATACTATGTAGCGAAAGTAGGGGTGGAATGGAGAAACTGGGCCAGCACAGAGAGTAATAAGGCACTCGCAAAAGAGGAGAGGGCTGTAATGTGACTATGTGCTATGGACCTGGCTAATCAAATTGTCTAGAAAGTCTTAAGGTACATCTGAAGTGAATAACAAAAACTTCTGTAAAGTTAAAACACTGTAAGTAAGCATTTTAACTTTTTTTGTGATTTTACCTGCAATGTTTTATTTGCTGATGGGGTCTCTTAACCTCCCTAGCGTTTCATTTCTTTCCAGTTTTATATGTCTAAAAGCAGTACATTGTTTTTCATGAAAATTTATTTTACAGTATAATGTAATACTATGAGTATAATAAAGTTTGAAACAAAAAATCATGTAAAAACAATACATTGAATGAATTAAAAAATCTAAATAATTAAAAAAAAATGTTTTTAATTTTTAAAAATGTTTAAAAAAAATACACATTATACTCATACTATTATATATACACTAAAATAAATGTTCTGCTTTTACACATATAAATCCAATGTATTACATTCAATACAGTTATTTTGTATTGAATGCAATACAAATGGATTTTGAATTTCCCACCCCGCTTGGCCGGCAACGTACACATGCACCAACGTCACCGGGAACTCATCGGGTGAAGCCGACCGGGAAGAAGAAGAAAGAAGACAGGAATCGTGGCGATGGACGGCGCGGCACACCAGCGGATCAGGTAAGCGCTCTATTTACTAACCTTCCCATAGGTTTACATACCCTGAGTGTGACTCGGGGTTACTGCTTTCAGCAACTTTTTTCTACCCCGAGTCACACTCGGGATTACCCTCTAGGGAGGGTAATTTGCTGTACATTTTCACCTGTTGTTGACTATGTTCACAATGAAATGTTGGGCTATGTACACACATCAGATGATTCACGCCCAATAATTTCCCCAGGACTGATATCAGATGAGAATCTGGCGTGTGTACAGCTCTCATCGTCTACCATCCGGACAACTGTCCTGGCAAATCCACAGATGACGGACAAGGAGCAATCGTAATAAAAGTGAAGGGAGAGCGGAGTGCCGATCTGTTGTTCTCCCCCTCCCCTCTCCATAGAGCAGAATGGCACTGTATGTACAGCACCCGTTCATGCCTTGTGCAGTCTTTTGTCAATGGAAAGGATCATAAAAGAATCTTTCCAACGACAATTATTGCATGTGCGTACCCAGCCTTAGTGTCTCGCCGAAGCTGCTGCTTTGGTGCAATGATAAGTGTCATGGGTAAGATACTTTTTCACATCCTCATATCTTTTAGCTATAATTTCAAGTAGGCAAGCTTGAATGAGCCCTTAAAGCAACTTTTTGAAATAATGGGAATTTCCCTATGTTGTTTGAATTATGCCTGTTAAACATCAATGTGATTCTGTTAAAGCCCAACTCTAAGCCTAAGCAATACGGACAACCCATGGAGAGGCAGACAAAACAATAGAAGAGTGATGAGGGGTTAGAATAATTGAAAATGTATTTTTGCTGTCTATCTATTATTATTATTATTATTATTATTAAACAGGATTTATATGGCGCCAACATATTACGCAGCGCTGTACATTAAATAGGGATTGCAAATGACAGACTAATACAGACAGTGATACAGGAGGAGAGGACCCTGCCCCGAGGAGCTTACAATCTAGGCAACAGATGCTCTCCTTTCTTTTGTGTTGGCACCACTAGTAAAATAATCAAGGAAGAATATTGCCAATTAGGTCAGAAATGGAGATAATAACACAACAGAAAGTTTAACTTTTCTCCACTTCCAAAAAAAAAAGATCTGGAGTTGAGTTGATATTTTACATACAAGCTGACAATATTAATTGGGCTGTACTTCCAGCAGGTATACCAGCTGATTATGCTGAAGACTTGGACTTAGGAGACTTGGGCCAAGAGGATGATTCTTAAGCTGGTCTGTAATAAATAATCTAACTGTCTTGGGACCATTATGCAGCACAGAGTCAGAGAATACCTGCTTCTATCTTATCTTTCTTGCACAAATGTCCTAATTTATGACAGGTACCCTTTATTTTGAAGCAGAGTGAAATTAATTGTCTGTAAAAGTATCTTTATAAACAATGTAAGCAAACTGAACACAGAACCATGAACAGGGTTTCCATTAATCTTGAGCATATAACATACAGCGTTGGAGACAGTGAGAAGAATGAGTGATGTGACCTGGAACAAATAGAAGCCAATGCACCTGGGCTAGTGAAAAATGAAGGCTTTAAAAATAGAAAAAGAAAAAAAACACAAGTCTGGAAAATGTAACTAAACAGCTAATTCTGCCTTTTCTTTAGGAGGGTTATTATTTGCACATGACAGCAGTTTCCCATGTCTTGTACTAAATTCTTCATAACAATATATTGAAAAAAAATGATGGCAATTTTTCTGCAGTAATTGTATCATCCTTTGTTTCCATGTGATAAGCTAATTTCTAGTATGGAAGAAGGTGAGAATTTGGTCTCAGGTGGCCCCTCAAGGGTAGAAACTAGACTAGAGTTACACTGGCAGGACATAAATCATCATTATGTAAATGAATTTCAATGGTAACAGCCAAGGATGTAACTCGGCTGGCCCTGCTATGACTAATGACTGAGAAGCAAGAGGTGGTAAGACCCCAGGGACATATGGGGATCCAAATTTGAGCTTCTTCTTTATAAATTAATATGCTTTAGATAGTACAGATTTTCCACGCATCTATAGACATTGTTTATAATTTGTTTTGCATATGTCCTTAATACGCATTTGGAGAAATATGACATCAGAGGAATACATGACCTTTATAACTGAATTATTACAAGGCTGGGTTAACCAATATCTGGTTGAAGATAAATGCACTTGGGATGACCATTCATGTCTTATTAAATGTAACAATTCCATTGTGGGTTGGATGTTTGCACAAGGCTCTGGAGAACTATATCAAACATAGGAGGCGTTTGTATTATAGTGCCTTGAGTCTATGTGGCTTCTTATTGTGAGAGATTCTGGATATTTGCAAACCTTATGAAGGTGTATTTCATGTACAATGTGCAAGACATGGTGCCAGTCCATTTTGGATTGATCTTCTTGTGACAGTGACCTACCAAAGCTGGGACCTTATGCCCATCTATGGACTTTCACCAAAAGGATAAAATAAAAAAATATTTCTGTAAGCATATTCATAAAGTCATCCAACTCATAATATAAGGATTATAGTTAATGTAGTGGGTATTTGTAACCTTTTCTTATGATGAGAAATTATTAGTAGGGTGTTTTTAGAAACGTAATAAAGTTTGTTGATATAAAGCCTATGAGTGGTCAATAGGCCACTAATGAAATTTTCCCTTTGCCAATTGTTTATTTATGGGCCATGCCCTTTCATTTGTTGTAATTAATAATATTATTGGGGTTTATGATAAGAAATTGTGAGATGTATTATATCACATACATACATGCAGTTATTTACCATTTTAGCAGCAATAAAAAATGTAAGAAGGCTTTAACCCTACCACATTCTATCCAACATCTAATAAAATACTTTGATTGGAGTTAGGCTTTAGTCCTTTTGTTGGGTAATAAGGGGGTACACAACATATTATCTCCATGAGTAGCTTTGTAATACATGTTCCTAGATATCCCTGCCACTGTCCTTGTTCTGATGATGACAGTAGTACAGAGTGGTACTTTGAGCTTTTCCTCTTCTCCATAAAAAAGCAAAAGTTCTGGCCCCACTTGAAGTCAGCTACTCTAACAAGATGCAAAATATCCATGTCTTTATCAGCCCCTAGAAAGGTCAAGGAAAACTTGGCCATGCCAGGCTGTGCTCAGATCAAAAACCTCACCTATTTAGAATTACCCAAAAAATTAGATGATCTATTCATTCTTTTAGGACTCTACACCTGTGCAAAGACAGATCTACTTTTGGCATATAAATTTTTTTACTGTATAACTTAAGTTTGCAGGGATCACATCTACAAATGTAAGCAGTAATAATTATTAGGTGCCAACAGTCAATTCAGGGATTTTAAGGTTTTGCAATGTTATATACATAGGTGCAATTGGTAAACTTGCAGAGTGCTAGTGGTTTTACTAAACGTCTTTGTTTTGCAGTTTTTAGTTAAATTATATTTGTACAAATCAAGACTGCCATCTGCCAAGACAATTACATGCCATGTGTTTGTAAGGCGGCCATGTAATCTGTGTTCTACAGAGAAATTGTACCTGGAATCTAGCATCTCCGTTGCATATGATCCAGGGGTCTTGACAATTTAGTACAATGTCCTATGCTCTCTGACAATAAACTACAAAAAAAAAACTAAGATATTTCTACAGCTGTCTAAAAGGTTAGTAATGTAGAGATCTCTTGACATGCACTTCATAGTGGATATGAAAGTCAAGTGAACTGAGAAACATCTGGGGTCTAATCGTTTCCAGGTAATCATATCCCTTGGTGCATGGCCAGGTGTACTCTATACTTGTGATATTTGTTTAGTACTGGAAATCAGAGTGTTTTATAAAAAAACAAACTAGTAATTGTATTTATAATGCACACATGAACTTGGCAAAACAGAGAACAAGTAATGTCATGGAGATATCGGAGAACACAAAAACTGGAAAGTGTTTTTTTTTTTTATAAAGTCCAGCGTAGAATGAGTTAATAGTCCTCCAACCTGAAATTTTAGATGTTTAAGTAGGAAGCTGAAAAGCCTCAGGTGTTGCACATACTGCCGTATATGTGGAATGTCTGCTCTTAAGCCTCATATGTCTTGTCACATAAAATTACATCATATTAAACTAACAAACATAATGGAGGACTTCTTCTATCCTCAATATTACAAACATTCTAATAATCATTTGTAAAGGCAGCAATGCAATGGAAACTTTGTTACTATATAGACTGAGTTAACAAGACAGTATAGTGTATCCCTATTGACTGTAATTTGAGCAGAACTGAAAAGTTGGAACCAGGTGCTTCAGGTTATATTGGGTTATTGCATAAATACAAGTGGGCTGTGCCGTTTGGCCAAGTGATAGATATGATCTCATTCTGAATACTATGATAATCTTTACTAGGCATCTCCTACGCTCTTGTGTGTAATCTTTAAGAGGAGTAGGTAACAAGAATGTATTCTGATCATAATACAAACATTGGATTTTGATCTGAGATACTTGCAGGCTTACTTAATAAGGCAGTGTAAAGAGTTCATAGGATGTAACTTTGTATTGAATAAATGTTATATGTCCAATGGATTACTGCAGTGTACGATTTAGGGATCATTCTATGGTGTTTATTTACATTGTGCTAAGAAAACCAAAGGCTGGTAGTTCGATATCACTTGGCATATTGAATCAGGCATGCAGCAATGCAACAATTTTAATATTTGTTATATTTTTTACAGCCCGATGAGCTGGGAAATCATGTGGTAAAAATGATACTGCATGTACATAATTCCTGTGATTTTTTCCAGAATAATCAGCACTGATTTTGTACTGGAGAACAAAAAGCAAATGTACCATGATGAAAATGGGCTGCATATCCAATTCTAGGATATTTTCTTTTATTAAGCGGAGGTTTCGCAAAATAAAACGTTATCATTACTTAAAAAACATCATATATATCAAGATACAATAAGCAGTTTATACACAATTATTTTTTTAGCTAGTAGTAGTCATATTGACCCGGACTAGTAAATTGTTTCCATGTTATCCAAATGGGTGCCTTAAACATTACAGAACAAGTCCAGTTGAATGTGAGCAACCTATACTCTGACATAGATCAGATGTAACAAAAAGTCCCAGCTAGTAGTAATAAGTCATGTTCAGCTGAACTTGAAGTTGAGGAAGTGTTGCTGTTATTCCAAAGACTTTGCATACAATAAAGAGTTACATTTACACATCTTCTTTAAGATATTGATTTAGCTGTTTGTGCTGTTTTAATGGAAATAAATAATTTATATTGAATTGGTTAAAGCCTAACACAGACCTATTTTAGTACTAGTAAGTAGTGACAACCTCTAGAGCCTTCCCTCCCATCCCCAGCCTTGCTGGAATCATTTGCCTGATGCCTGTAGAGGCAGTCCTTGCCTAAGGGATTCACATACATACTTTTGTTGACAGAGTTTTGTGCAGCATGAAAGCTGCAAAGCCTTGTATTATGGATCTAAGGTTTCCACATTAACGTGGATTCTGCTATATTACTCATTATTCTTTGTGAATTGTGTCCTCTGCTTTTACACAACTCTGGACCCTGTGACTTCAAAGAACATGATCATAGTGCAGGTAAATATTTTATCTTTTCCAGAAGCTTTTTAATGCAGCGCTGTTTGTGCATCCCTAAGGCTTAATCCACAGAGTTGTAACTCAAGGTTAAGTATCTTTATTCTAACTATGTGACTGTAAATGTCTAATGTCATTTGGACTGAAAATAGAGGTTTGTAGACACGCTAGATAAATGTCGTTGAAATTAACAATGTCCAAAAGATGCCCAATTTATCAAACTATATTCATTTATAAACTTATAACAAATTTATAAACTTATACCAAATAATAATGAAGAATTGGGATTCTTGTTAAAATGAATGACCATTCTGGTGGATTAATTCTTTTGATGATCTGTTGGTATCTAGCATGTGTGCAGTCAGCGAACAATCAGGTGCTTAAGGACGCAATGGCTTGTGTGGGGAAAGGAAGTGACATAGTCACTACCCAATCTCTTACCAATTATATCTGCTGTCATCTGGCATGGTCTATGAATGATCATATCATTACCGCATTCATGCGCTTATTATACTTTTATATAACGTTAATCATTTATTTCAAATACCTTTTGTATGATGTCTGCACATAGCTTAACAATCATTCTTTTCTAAGTAACTATCCTTACCCTGGTGTGTTAGCTTTATGAATTCAGCCATATGTGGGGTAAAGAAATGCAAAATTATATATATATATATATATATATATATATATATATATATATAATATTAATATTAAACAGTATTTATATAGCACCAACATTTATACAGCTTTGTGAATTCAGCCATATGTGGGGCAAATAAATGCAGAATTATATATATATATATATATATATTAATATTAATAAACAGTATTAATATAGCACCAACACAAATATACAGTACCGAAAACGCTGTACAAAATATAAGTTATATATAATGTATATATAAATTTTTGTCAGGCTGGAAAAAAAATAGCAAATTCCCCAGTATTTTTTTTTGCTATAGCTTTGTAGATGTCCTTGTTTATTTATTGGACAGTTTATGTTGTTGCTAAAGAGTTACTCAGGTTTGACAGTAATTACAAAGTGCGCACAGTTATGACGGTCATGTGCTCCGCTGCACACAAAATGATATCACTGTATTAGAAAGTGTTCTTTCTCAGAATGAACTGTTCCTTGTGTTTATATTTTGACTGCCAAGGTACCCTTGGGTAAATGGGATTTCTTCAAAGAAGGTCATTCATTGTACAAATGTGTCATTCTACATGCTCCTATGAATTTGCTATGTTAGTGCAGTGCTTGTTTAAGGATTTTTGTGGTTAGATGTAACATTTTACATAACCAGCTCACTATACATAGTTACATGACAATTTCTGATTTATAGCTATGTGATGATTAAGTGCAGTGTTATGCACTTCTGTTTTTTTGGGTAAATAATAATTCTGTATTTTGTATAATATAATGAACCTTTGGTCACTTTAGGAATGCTATATTGGCAGCAGGCACCTGCACTGGGGAAGTTGAACATACAGGCATCTTTGCTCACTTCAGCGCTGCAGTGGAGGGGGACATAGCTGGGACCATAGAACTAAGAGTTCCCTGGTTTAAAATATTCTTTTACATCTTTTGTATAAATGAAGCCTGCGAACAGATGTAAAAGAACCTCATTCAAAAATACATAATAATATTTTTCTTGGTGCATATGTAAAAAAAAAATCTCTTTGATCTACAACTAATGCTTGGTTTGAAATCTATTTTATTACTATTAGCCTTTTATTATATATTTGTTAACCTCTAATTACCTCCTATTAATCACTACCTTTCTTTTTTGACTAAGCCTAATGGACCCAAAAAGCCATTCACTAGGCAGAGACTTTTTGTATAGTTTGTCAGTGGCCCCATGTATGTTTTTGAGTGTTTTGGGGCTTTTGTAAGTGTTTTCAAAAAGGTAATATTCCTAGATTGTAAGCTTTTCTGGGCAGGGTCCTCTCCTCTTCCTCTGTCACTGTCTGTGTCTGTCTGCCATTTGCATCCCCTATTTAATGTACAGCACTGCATAATATGTTGGCTCTATATAAATATTGTCTAATAATGATAATAGTTATAATAAAAATAATCTCCAGCCTTGGAGAGCTTTAAAAAATCAGGCCAAATGGACTGTGGAGATTGGCAGAGCATGTAATATTAAATAAAATGAAGCACTTTTGCTCTCTACTTCCCACTCTACCAAAGCTGAACAAGCCCATTGCTAATGTCAGTGCATTGTTACATGCAAACCAGAAGTTCAGAAGTAGCAATAAATAGGTTGCCTTGGGCAGCACAAAAAAGCAGAATGACCCGCATTGTTATCAAGGTGATAGCAAGTTGTTGTTGTGTAATCAGGGTTTTAACAAGATGTTTTTTTTTCTGTATTCACCCAATATAGGCTAGGAAGGTGTAAAGGGCTTTGTCACTACCTATTACCTAAGGTGAAAATCCATTATTAAAGAAATAGTCATCTACATGTGAGCTCCTGTCAGTTATAACACACAGATTATCATTTTACAATACCAGTGATTTTGGTAGAATTGGATGACAGGCTTTCTCTAGGGCTCCATCAATCCCAGCAGACACTCTGTTGATAGCCCAGGGTAAAAAAAAATGATTAGCCACCTTCAAATAATTGGGTCAATAATGGTAACTGCTTTGCACCTAATAATGCACAATTAGAGGATGAACATATATGAAGTTATATGTGAAAATTAAACCTTGAGGCATAAAGTCTACCCAACAGCTGTGTTGTCTACAATCCAATGATTCTGGGACACTAAAGCGATGTACACATGCTGGATTTCTGCTGCTGGAAACAATCTTTCGTGACAGTAGAATGAACAAGCCCTGTACACACAACAATATTCTGTTCCATGAAGTGGGGAGGACAAGCAGGAGACATTCTGCTGTATCCTACATTATAAGAAATGACAACGATCTTCCCTGGTGATGAACAGTTGTGATGTGCTAAAAAGTTTACATGGCTGATGTCATCATTCCTGCTAGCACATTGGCCCTGATTTATTGAACCTCTCCAAGGCTGGAGAGGGTACACTTTCATCAGTGAAGCTGGATAATCCAGCAAACCTGGAATGGATCTGGTCCAAGATTCAAAACATTTGCTGGCAATTAGCAAATGACTTAGAAAAAGTCTAGTCCAGGTTTTTTTCACAGATGAAGGTCTATCTTCTCCAGCTTTGGACAGCTTTAATAAATCATTTTTTTACACACTTTTCTATTTGGGAACTGGCATGTAGCACACATAACACACAGTTATGTGTTGGGTTGCCACTCAATTCAGCACACACACATATTGGGAATTGGTCCCAAAAATTGAGTTTGTCTAACACAAATTTTACTGAGAGCTCCTATATACCAATAATATTCAGACCTATCTTGGAAATAAAAGTCATTGGTGATGCAGAGAGAGAGCGAGAAAGTTACAAATATTAAAACTATCTAAACCAAGAGTTAAACATTTAATATATTGCAGCATACCAGTCCTTAGATAATGTGATTGCATTATTCTATTTCTATGTACTATTCTCCACTGTTTTTCGTGGGAATAACACACTTTTTGATCTACCCAGATTGAGCATCAAACATGGCTGCCTTTTCCCATCTCTATTCCATGGGTGATTATACATTAGACTTTTATACAAGAACAATGTCTATGTTTTTGCTTCTGGTTCAGTTTACAATAAGGCCTCTTACTGCATGAGTAGCAGCTCCTGGGCATCTGGAAGCATTTTTCACAGTCAACCATAATGTTTGACTGACGCTTTGTGGTCAAGTGCATGAGGGTGAGGGTGAGTGTGATTGACTGCAGGCGATAATGAACCATCTCCAGTCCTCTAGCAGCAAGTGCAACACAACTGCAAAGTAATTTTTAGCTGCAGGTCACTTTTGCCCCCATTCAAGTTAAAAAAAAAGTACCGGTATATAAAATTTCTTTTTCTTTTAGATTTGGATAAAATGTGGAAAGGTTAGACCACCTATTAGATTTTATAATTGTTTCCAACCACATTACTTCAAGTGGAGACAACAGTTCTAATGACAGCTGTCAAGAAGATTTTTCCTCACCTTGAAGAGTTATTATCTGTTCCTGTTGTGCCTTTGGAAAGGAAAAAAAATAAAGCAACAGGAAGTGAAATCCTTTTAAGAGCAGTTATACCAATTAAGCAACAATCATTAACTATTCCCGTCTCTTTCCAAAACTACAAACATTTTACTTTTAAAGCTATATACTTTTATGTTGTTTTTGGATAGCATTAGTAGATGAAGCTGTGCTATGCTGAAGAGTGCAGGTAATGAACCCATTCCATCATACAGCTTATCTTCAACAGTTCTGACCTTACATGCGTATGGTCAAGAATCCCTTTACAAATGACCTCATGTTTCAAAATTCTGTGCCTATGTGAATTCATCTTTACATTTCAAATTGTATCACTGGTAGTATATAGGACTTTGGTATTTTAGTGTTTCTACAACATCACTCCATACTTATATATGTATATACAGTACATGATTTATAACCCTATTCTGTCTTTTGTACTTCTTCCAGGAGAAGAAAATAGTGGGCTATAAAGACATTAATTACACTAAAGATGTTTGGATAGGCTTACTGACATCTGACTTGATGCCAAGAATATAATATAAGGGCTCCCAAGAATATGAAAAAAACAGAACAGTGATTAATACTATCAGAGTATGGAATCTATTTTAGAATTTGAAGACACGTCTGTTCTTTCTGCAACTTTCAGGCTACCTTTTGCATTACCGAATGTGACAGCTGACAGACACCTCAGTGTACACTACTCACCAGTGGAAAACACTGATACCATGCTGGGATTTGAAACAGACATTGGTAATCTGCTATCTTCAAGAAATAGCAGTACGACTGACCCCGAGCTTGGTATCTGGCCAGGAGACACTTCTGACAGTATAACTTTTCATACCTTGGAACACCAAGAAATCTCACCTACCTCTTTAGAACATGAAGCTACTTTTGGGTCTCGAAACATTCGCGTTATCAAACATAAACCCAGTGCAATTACATTCAGTGACTTACCTCTTGATGCAATTCGAAGTGAATCTATGGACAATGATATTTCAGAGGACAAAGATAGTATTGATGGCAGTGAAGAAGATCAGGAGGAAGAAGAAGATGAATCTGATGATGTTTTTACAGATTTGCCTCCTTGCAGATACACTTTTACGGGCATTAAAAGAAGGAGTTCCCATCCAAGAAGATTAAATGACAAGGTGTTGGGTGAATCCAAGGGTTTTGGTCAATTGAACCCTAAAAAGCATTGGAATATTGGCATGAAATTGGATGCTGAAGAAAAAAAGATCCTCATAGTAAGTCTTTTTTACCTGTTTGAATTTGAGGTATGTTAGACCCAACCAAAAAGGGCCTCTGCACATACATTGCTTATTATTACCTTGTATTTAGCGCCTACATATTACACAGTGGGTGTGATTTCTTAAAGCTCTCCAAGGCTGGAGAGGATACACTTTCATCAGTGAAGCTGGGTGATCCATAAAAGTAATTTGCTATTTGCCAGCAAATATTTCGAATCCTGGACCAGAGCCATTCCATGTTCGCTAGATCATCCAGCTTCACTGGTGAAAGTGTATCCTCTCCTGCCTTGGAGAGCTTTAATAAATCAGGCCCAATGTATTACAAAGTCCAAAGTCATGTCACTAGGTGACCTTCACATGGGTTTACAATCTAATGACTATACCACAAGCTATTAACCTAATTGTGTTTTTCGGGATGTGGGAGGAAACCCAGACAAATACATGCAGATACCATAGTTCTACTTTAACATGATCAGAGCCCAATCAAGCCAAATACTGCAATGAGAACTGTAACCACATCTGATGTTTTTTGTAAATCATATGTCTGCACCCCATGCCAGGCAAACCTTGGCCACTCAGTGTAAATGGTCAATTTGTTTTGGGGGCAGGGTTTGTCTGCAGAGTAATTCTAATATAGGAATGATAATTTACATTCTGGCACTTTAAATGTAGTTTTTGATTAGATATTTCAATATTTGTTTCCTGGCCTTTATCAAGTGTCTGTAAAAGGCTTTTAGAGTCCAAGGAAAGCACCAGAATATAAAGATGCATAATCTAAATTGGACGGTGTGGATCTGACAAAATAATGTGGATAATGCCCTGGTGATATCTATCTGCATATAGTGTGCAGCTTGTTGTCATACAGCATCAAAAATAAAAATTTTTTATTTTGTGCCATTACACAGTATTTCTTTCTAGCTGTGTCCTGTAAAGCTAATGTACTTTTCAGATAATGATCAATGTATGAAACTTATCATGTGGCCACTAGGATGGCAGAGATGATACTCCGCTGCAGGAAATTACCTGGTTCCTGACTGGGCCAAGGGGAATACAAAGTGTAAATGTAAAAAAGAATGCAAAGGCAAAGGCAATCCAACAAACCATTGATTTATTGTTGATCTTATGATTCTGAATTTTACAATTAAGCACTTCAGGTCAAAATGGGAATAGGCGTGAATGTAAGTACAGGTCCCTTCAAGGGAAATCAACAGAAATAGGTTTTTGGTTTTATCTTTCTACTTTTCATAAACTTGCAGTAATTTTCCAAAATATACGAGTTAGTGCTATTTGTGCAGATACAGAAAATAAGAATTTTGACAGACCATGAAATACAATTTAAACTGTAAAAAGTATTGTAAGATGGATGTTGTGATATGGTGTCTGGGTGCCAAGAGATAAAATAAATTCACTGATATATTCACACTCTTGGTATAATATATATTATTTGCCTCTAGGGCACCCTTGTTTGGATTAATGTACAAGAAAAAGCTTGGTTTGTTTAATCTGAATTTGAAATATGAGTGATGGCTCCAATGTCTTGGCCGAGAGAACAGAACATTTATCACTTTTTGGTAGATCAACAGATTCACTGCAAATAATTGGCAACTGATGTATTGAGCTCTGTATCCAGGTAAGATATGTGTTTCATTTGTGACTATTCATTTTCTTAGCCGTGGAATTAGATAGCAGAAAATGATAGGGACTTGGAAGATAACTTTGCTAGCAACAAGCAAGGGTTGCAGGTTCCCAGACAGACATACATCAGTGGGTATTGAGTGCATGGGCAGCCATACTAATAGATCTTCTGAAGCGTATGTGACACCATATTGGCTGCAAGCAGTTTCTGTAAACTAAATAGGAGCTTGATAGGTGCTGGAGAATGTGGGAGAAAATAAACTGGGACAGAACACACAAAAATCATTTAGATAATTTTTGAAATCTTATAACTTAACAATTAAAAATTAGTAGTCTCGATAAAATGGCAGAATTTTCGGTAGTTTCTGGCACTGAAGTCATGGTACTTTTTTGGAAACAAATCCTTCTATCATTTAATTCTCATTTCTTCCTCGTCTTGTCTTAGGTACAGATCTCCATAAAAAGCAATTGTTCAGTTTAGTATTTTGAAAAGAAAAAGCAAGAAAAGAAAAAGTAAAGACAAAAGAAAAAAAAGTAATTTTGAGGTTAACTAGCTGTCTGTTAAGCTTTATGATTCACCTAACATGAGGCATGTCAATGGTTGTCCATTGCCTACATACTTTGTGCTATAATGTGTCCCTTTTTCTGTCTTAGGAAGATGGGAGATATGCCAAGGTTACCCTATAGTAACAGGTAGTATTTCCCCCAATGTTTAGCCATGTCCACCAAAAAACTATGTTTTTGCCCCAATTAACACTAAGCCAGCATGTACATCAAATAACAGAATTAGCCAGCTGCCACCCAAATAACAAAATAGCATAATTGAACAGACATGTCTCCATTCACATCTCAGAATTATTGGAAGAACCCAGTAAATAAATGGGCATAATGGGGGCAAACTTGGCAGGCACTAGGCAGCAAGCAGCTTCTTTGGTCCCTACAGTGGATGGTGGATGCTACGCAGGGCTTGCTGCTTTCAAGTTTCAGTGCAGGTGATGCTGGGCCTGGGAGACTCATTCAGGAGAAAAGAGGAAATGGAAACGGGTGATGCTGTTGAAGAGGCTTATAGGCCCCAGTTCCTCAGTTGATAGGTACACCTTTGACTCTGGAAAGTAAAGCTATATAAGGCAACCTCACACATAGAGGACACAGGCAGATCAGGACAGGCTGAGCCAGTCTAATCAAGACCAGCAACTGCAGACAATCTGTGTTTCAAAAAAAGGAGTCACACAGATCATGAGATAACAAGTTGCAATTAAATAGGAAGCTAGACCAATCAGGATACACAAGGCTGTCCATGGGCATAGGATCATGTTTTGGCACACCCCGGCTGGTTAACAGAACACCTGAACTTACATAGAAAATGCTATATTAGGCATGTGCAGGGAAATCTGCAGTGCAGTGCGCAGTGGGATGCAGAGACCAGCAGGACCCAAGATGTGCATGAATCGAACCCTGAACTAGTGAAGGTGATAACCCTATTGTCTAGAAACACCTCAGAAAAAGTGTGTGAAGCACAGGAGTAAGAGCAGAATTTTTTTTAGCTGAACAAAGTATTAGGATTGATTAATTGTACATGTTATTTAGGTGGGTTCTAAAACAGGATTTGGCTTGTAACACATTTGTATTCATAGTAAATCTTAACTTCAGAAAATATTGGTTGATATGTATGTAAATGCCATATCTACAATATACAATTTCTTTTATACTGGGACTTTGTGCAGGTGCAAATCAAGTGGTGTGAAGTATTTATTATTATATGTTAGCTTTCCTGTATTCCACTGCAAAACAATTCAGCTATAGTGATCAAAATATAAAATATATAACTTGTCAAGAAAAGCGACGCAAAGTTTTCAGCTTGTAGCATGTAGCAGGTAACTGTTGGCAGACTGGCAGGTGAACTGATGTTAAGTTCTCCAGCTGTTTCTTCTAGTTCAGACTTGATTTTTTTTTGCTATAGGGAAACATATGCAATGCTCCTTACAGATATTCAATATAGTGACCAATGCTCTGGCAGATGACAGATTGGGGTCAAGGGTTTTTCTCCTGAAGACAATGCACGATTAACCTAATGGATACAGTGAATTCGGATGATATACTTTATACTTTAGTTTAGATAGTACATATTGAAAACTATTTTCTTCCAATGCACTACTGTGGCCTTCTAGGGACATAGGGTCTTTTTTTGGGGGGTAAGAAAAGGATTTGGGGGCTTTAACTCTCTTTCCTACCTATCTGTTCCTTTTCCCTAGAGCACCCTGCTTGGTCTTGCACCCAGTCAATCAGACAACTTCGGAGTTGCTGACTTTTTCTGGCAGTTTAGTGACTTTGGGGGTTAAAGGGGCCTGAACTGCTAACCCCTCAAACTCCCCACACACCACAGAAATTCACCAGAAAACTTTTATTAGATTATTCCCATACATCTTCCTTGGATGAGCAACCTATAATTTCAAGGAGAAAGAAATCTTATCCTGTCACAATATCCCCTGAGGTGAACAGTAAGACTGAGCCAGATATATGTCCTGTTAAAGGACGCAAAGTAAACACTTACACCTTAATGAAGTAAAGGATTGGATTTTTCATTCAAATCTCTCTTCAAAGTTCTCCCTAAGGCTTGTTTGACCTCATATTGAGGGAGAGGAGGTTGTCTCATAGAAATAGGCTTCATCTCCCTAAATCTTCTGCTTGATCTGAATAAATCTTATTTGGCATATGCTGCCTACCAGTCTGTTGAGTCTTTGTTTTTGTATAGGTTAGCTTTGCTTCATGCTTTTTGTTTCATAAAAGCCCATTATCTAACATCTGCAGACACGGCACACTTGGCTACAATGTCACCCCTTCTTCTGCTCTTCTGTTTTAGATACCATTGCATCGATTTCCTAAAAAAAAAAAAAAAAAATAGATTATTCCCTTAGAAAAGTGATTTATTAAAACCCCTTGCCAGTAAATTTTCACTTAGTTTGGTGAATGAGGTTGCATTCTGCTGACTTTACCATCCAATCATCTGAAAACCAAAATCATATTTTTATTATAACTAAGCCAGTGTTCAAGTGTTCCTAAAAATTGCATGAGTGAAGTATGTTAGCACTTATGTGTATATACTGTATATGTATTTGGTACTTTGTGTAATAAGCTTCAGATGAAAGGGATAAAATATAGGAGCTGCCATTGCTGACCTCCTTTTGGGAAGAATAGTTAGCTGGCTGTTGGGCAAATTTAAAAAATACAGATCCAAACCTGAGATGTAATGGCAAATTTAATCCATGAAAAAGTTTTTCCTTCCACCCTTTTGCTTCTATATACGTTATTTGTAGGCACTTATTACCTGTTCACTATTACAATTTGCTTTGTACAATTTAAGGTTTAGTTAGGTTTAAAGCAGAGCGAAAATCGGGCGACTCACCTATCCGAGTTCCAGTGCCACCATCTTTCTTCTCTTGTTCCTCCTACATTCAGGGTTCATTCATCCTAGGACACAATAACAAAGCCGGATAAAAAAAACTCAGAGGCAGGTAAGATACATTATTGCAGAAGGAACATCACTATCCCTTTCTGCACTGATGACCTTTCTGATCATGCAAACTTGAAGGTGGAACTCTTTAACACTTTTTGCTCTTTAAAGGTTTAAAACAACCAGATCTGGTTTACTGACTTCTTGCATCTGTTTGGGTCTCTTCTACGAAATTTGCTGCTGAGGTTTCCAGGTTTGTCTTGACCTCTCATATTTTCTTCTTAATCCCACATAGGGGTTCATGGTGGACCTGAGAATTTAGCTGTATATGTCCTACTGCCAGTGGCAGATTCTGACTTTATAGTATATATTTAATGGTAAAATATCATTGACCCATGAAACTCATTTTCTGCAAGTGCCTGGTTATTTATAGTCCTAGCTACGGATGAATGTTTATGTTTATTTTTTTATACATTCATCACCCATCAACAGAGATCTCATTCATATACAGGGCGTTGGCAGTGGAATGAATGTGGATATTTGCTGCACAATGCTGTTCTTTATGAACTTGTCTTGTATAAGTGTAATCCTTCTATTCGATGTACACTTTAAAGTACACAGTAGCACTTCAGTGACAAGCAAATATTTGAATTATAAAAGATGTTTTTCTAACTGCTCATGGTACTGTCAAAAACTAGTGATCCCTGGTTAGACAAATAATAAAAGGGATTTAATAAGTACACAAAATTGAGCAAATATGAATGTGGATCACTTTGTGAGTCATTGGTCAGTCATAGAAGATGGCAGATGGGGATGAAGAGGAAGTGTCACCTAAGCATTAGCCTGTGCAGGCACCATGGAAAGTTGCAAACATTGTGAGCTAATCTTAAATTACTATTCACACCTGGGCTGGGGACTGGAAGAGCTAAGACCAGTCCTGGGACCCCTATGTAGTGTGTATACACTACATAATGGGCAAACAATAAAAATATTTTAATGAGAATCTAGGAAGCAAATAAAGACCATTCACAGGACTTATGTGTTGCCAATCTATTGAGGTATAAACAGACTATACCTTAAAACTGAAGTCCTGCCCTACCTTCCTTTATGCTTGCTCATTCGGACACCTCCTGTATTGAAATTGCCTACTCCGCACACTGTAAGCTGTTCACAGTGTGCAAAAGAGACTGCAGAAAATTAGATAGAGACTGTACTCTGACTGAAGGCTTCTGTCATCCTCTACCCCTTCGCTCCACAACCTTACAGTTTTTAAATTGCCACTTTTATTTATTGGACTTAAGTTCCTTTAAATTTGGAAGCTCGGAATCACGGGTGGGCATTACTACAGCTTCTTAGTTTTATACCCTTGGCAACCTTTTCACCAGCTTTCATCTGCTTGCATTATATAAAATAACAAGTCATAATGAGGAAGTCACTGGGTCTAAAATAAAGTATGGGATGAAATCAGATTTTTTTTTTATGCTGATGAGAAGTGAAAGGAGAGGGCAGGTAAGGCAGAAAGGAGTGAAATGATAGTTATGTAATTTTATATATATAAAAAGACAGTGAATCAAGCTGTTTTCTTACACATTAGCAGAAGCTGTGACAGAAAAGGCCAAAGTGTATAGGTCATAAACTTAAAGCAGAACTAAACCTTAAAAATAAGAAATTACAACTATGCAGTTTCTTTATTACAGAAGAAGCCGGCATTGTATCTTCTGCAATAAAATAAACTCACCTACCTGATCACAAAATTTTAAAACCAATTTATCTTAATTTATTTTAAAGAAGAGGATTGAGTTCTTTGAACATTGTTCCAGCTTTACTTGGAGCTTCAAAATGCCTTTTAAACCTGGCAGTTCATATAAATAGACATTAATATCATATGTTTGTTGTTTCCTTCACAGATTTTTTATTTATTTTTCCTAGCTGTGAAGGTTTTATTAGAAATAAAAGTTTAATACTTGAGTTGAAGCAGTGTATTGCACTGACGTAATACATTTTTAGAAAGCATCATTCATTTTAGCTGTCAAATTGCTCTCCTTTGACAAGTGGAGACTAGAAATGGGTTAAAACACAGGAAAATAAATCAAGTTACAGCCTATCTAGTCTAGTACCTCATTTTAAATAGGATCAGTATACATACCTTGTAGGCTGCTTGTTCTCCAGGAGTTTATACCTTGTTGCATTTTTTATAACTACTCACATAACTGTCACCGGGATCCTTCTTCATACCTGACAGGTGCATAAAGTGAGCCAATAAAATTTTAGAATGCTATATATTGGAGAAAGGGCTAAAAAAAAGTCCCCCGCATGGTATGTACGGCACCACAATCTGAATTGTTTGTAACAGTATTCCTGTCTCTCACATCAGTTCAAATTTATTGTCCCAGGCCAAACCAAGTAGTTAGTACTGTAGAATCATCAAGACAAGAGTTCTGATTTATCAAGCATGCTCTTCATTTTTTATTTTGGACAGTTTTTTTTGTTGTTGTAATTTAATAATTCTTTCTGAAAAGGGTCATATGAAGTGAATATTCTAATCCGGACAGCACGGAGGCTCAGAGGTTAGCACTCTGGCCTTTGCAGTGCTGGGTCCCAGGTTGGAATCTCGCCCAGGACACTATCTGCATGGAGTTTGCAGGTTCTCCCCGTGTTTGCATGGGTTTCCTCCCACATTCCAAAAACATGCAGTTAGAGTTAATTGGCTTCCCGCAAAACTGACCTTAGACTGTATTAAAGAAATATAAGTGAGGACATTAGATTGTGAGCTCCTTTGAAGGACAGCTAGTGACATGACTTGTGCTGTGTAATATGTTGGTGCTATATAAATACTGTGTAATATTATTAATCTGGGTGTCAGATATTCTAAGTATGCCACACTTAAGTACCATTACCATTAGGGGTGTTTGCTTTTTTAGTGATTTGCTGATCCTTTTTTGGCAAAGACCTTCCCAACATAAGTGGCTTACTATGTAATGTGGTCATGTGGAATACTGTGTAGCTACAATGAAAAAAATGAGGAAGGCTTAGTCTACACGGACGTTTTCCCAGCGTTTGACCTGAGGCTTTAAAAGCCCATGTTTAAAATTCCTATGCATTCCAATGGGCTAATCTACAGCAGGATGTTTCCTTGAGGCACATTCATGAGCATTATCTATAATGTAATGTTAAAAAATTAAAACGCATGGTTAACACTGGAAAATGCCCAAAAATGCGGGAAAATGTGAATAAATGCTTCACGTTTTCTCCCGTTTATAAGCACCGAAAATGTATATGCGGTAAAAACCTGACATAGACGTTTTCCAGCGTTTTAAAGGCAAGCTTTAATACGCTAATATAAAAGCATATAAACGCAGTAGGAACGTTTACATGCGTTTTTAAAAACGCCTGTGTGGACCCAGCCAAAGGAAGGAGAGGGAACTAACCCAGTGCTTTTATTCCTTTTTTCCTTTCATTTATTATCTGGACCTTCCCTGTCTGTATAGATGGATCTGCTAGGTCATTGTTTTGTACTGCTCTCTGTTCTTTTCATATTGCAGCTTTAGAGCTTTGTGTGATGCTTCTTCATGTATATTAATTATGTAAAAAACATTGACTTATATATATTTGAATCATTTATATAAGTAAAAATTACTGATATATTACATTTTATTTTTGTAACTATGGGAATAATGCTACCATCAATATACAGTATTTATTTGACTATATCAACCTCATCACTGTATCAGTCCTGAAGGGCCCAGATACTTTAATTTTAAAAATGTAATATAATGTAAATGTAATGTTCCTATTTCTGTACATATTTTTTTATTTGACCAATGTAACATGTATCTTTGTCAGATTGTAAAATGGCACCAATGTAGCTGGACTTTTTACTAGCTATATCCACATCCAGTAAACAATTTTATTAGAGTAAATATTAAAAAATAACATAGAAAATATATAATATATAATCTTGAAAAAACTATTTTGTGGGCATTTGAAGAGGGAGGGTGCTACACAAGAGAGTAAGAGAAGTAGATGTTAAAAAGCATTGCGGTTGCACATGCACTGATAACGTGTTTCACAGGGTCTGCTTCATCAGATTGGGATAGTAACAAAAGGGAGAGGATGGTATCAACATTTCTAAAATCTAAATTTGGAGTTAACCAAGCTCTAACAGAAAATGTTGCATATATAATTAATTAAGCATTAATACACAAATGACAGGTGCAAAAAACAATAAAGTTTAATACTCTTACAATTCTGATGTCATCATCTGTATAGCTGGTAAAAGCTCCAATACACTGGTGCTTTTTAACTATATATAAAAATGACTAGCGGTGAGTACCACACCTAGACTTCTTCCTCTGTCTCAAGCACTTTATGATTATAGAAATATACATTTATCTGTATTATGTATTCTTCAAATGTAATATTCTGCCATCCACCACTAGGGGGCTCTAAAATACTGCTATGAACAGGCTAGGTTATAGCTTCCAAAAATCAAATTACATGACCATGAAACCAATATATGCTCTGCAATTGGCTTAGGAACTAATTGTAAACTGAAATAAAAACTGCTGCAGTAAAATATGTACAAAACAAATATTGTGATAAAGTGTAGTGCTAAATCAAAGACAACAAAATCTGCAGTATAACAATATTCCTAATACAGAAGAAAATATCATTCTTCCTGACAATACTTAGCACTAAATCAAAGAAATAAAGCTACAGTATTAAAAAAAATCTATTATTTTTTTCGCAATATGCTAATGCAAGTCTTCCCTTCTCAACCACTGCAAAGTTATTCTTACCAACATTGACAGAAGCTCACTGGTAAAAGTGAGTAATTTTAATCCGAAAGAACTCTAGATTGAATCCTTCATAGTACAGCGCTGCGTAATATGATGGCGGTTTATAAATACTGTGCAATAATAATAATAATAATAATAATAATAATAAAATATTGGATATATTTTTTCATTAGTAATAGTCATTTTGTACAAAATTTTGATCCATGTTAGAACCAGGAAAACAAGCAAACTTAAAGAAACTGTTTTCTTAAATGTTACTTTTTTTCAGATACACATGAGTTTATGTATGTAAATATGAAATGAGGCTACATATTATTAAAGGAGCATACACTGTCCTGGAACCCTAAGGTTTCTCCAGATCTGTGGCTGACTAATCCTCTGTTTGCCTGCATACCGTGTTTCCCCAAAAATAAGACCTACCCCGAAAGTAAGACCTAGCACTATTTTGTAAACCTGCCCTAATATAAGACCTACCCCGAAAATAAGACCTACCCCGAAAGTAAGACCTAGCACTATTTTGTAAACCTGCCCTAATATAAGACCTACCCCGAAAATAAGACCTAGGAGAAAAAGAAAATAAAAGCATACATACCGGTAAATT